>NC_091951.1:32670913-32910913 GCF_031021105.1 Erythrolamprus reginae | reverse complement strand
GGCAAACCTTACCTTCTCTACTTCAACCTCATGAGGTGTGTAGTGGAAACGAATCCACTGGCAATAGCAATGAAAGGCTTGCAATGCCCAACCCCACAGGTAAGATCGTTCCTGCTGTGTGTGTGAGTGTGTGTGTGTGTGTAGAATATGGTTCAGATAGTCCCTGTTATCGATTGCAACTTGGTTGTTAAGCAAAGCAATCCCTATGTGAAATTATAACTGTACTTATTTCAACTTTGCTTTATTGACCTGAGGAAGTCATAAGCACAACTATTGGTCGTAAGGTTACTTTTTCATTACCTTTGTAATTGCAAACAGTCACTAAACAAGGCAGTCGCTACAGGAGGACAATGTGCATATCTGCTTTTGTGCATGTCTTGTAGACCTTTCAGGCCTCCCAAACTTCTTTTTCATAATTTTAACATTTAGAGAATATTTTTAATGACAAAACGATACACAGGGTCATCCTTGACTTACAACAGTTTGTTTAATGACTGTTCAAAGTTATGACGACCCTGAAAAAAGTGGCTTATGACCGTTTTTCACACTTACAACTGTTGCAGCATCCCCTAGTCACGTGATCAAAATTCAGACTTTTGGGCAAGTGACTCACACTTATGACGGTTGCAGTGTCCCAGGGAATGTGATCCTCTTCTGCGACCTTCTGACAAGCAAGCCAGATTCACTTAACAACCATGTCACTAATTTAACAACTGCAGTGATTCACTTAGCGACCGTGGCGAAGGGTGTAAAACAGGGCAAAATGAACAACAAATGTCTCACTTAGCAACAGAATCCTTGGCGGCCAATTGTGGTAGTAACTCGAGGACTACCTGTATTAATGTCTAATATGTATGTACAGCTTACGGCCACAAACTCCTGTTGTTAAGTGGGACATTTATTAAGTGAAATTTTGTTCTCTGGCTATCCATTCCTACTCCCACACCATTCAAAGGGTGTTCATCCCAAATTGTAGGGATGTCAGAGTTCAAGAAGCTTCTTGGATGAGAAGCAAAATGTCTTCAAAGGGGGAAAAAACCACAAGAAAGTCCAGTTGCCTCCTGAAAAACCACTTTTGGAAGAAAATGACCTAGATCAGAGGTCTCCAACCTTGGCAACTTTATGAGGTGTGGACTTCAATTCCCAGAATTCCTTAGCCGGCCATGCTGGGAGTTGAAGTCCACAAGTAGTGATGAGCCAACCCAACGGTGTTCGGGTTCAGCAAGTTCAGACGAACTTCACGCAAAGTTCGGCCGAACCCGAACGGTCCGTGGCACCAAAGCTCCACCCCCAGAATCCCATCGTTTTTTATTTTAACAGATTTTTTATTTTTATTTATTTTTATTTTTACGAAAAAGGACGCCGCAGTGGTGCCGCAAGCAAAGAAAGGTCCTTTCACGTAAATTTTTTTTAAAAAAATTACGTGAAAAGACCTCCCTTTGCTTACAGTGCCGCTGCGACGTCCTTTTTTGTAAAAATAAATTATTATTTTTTTACATGAAAAGACCTCCCTTTGAAGGAGCTGGGGAATCCCTCCCACGAAGAGATTCCGGGGGCGGAGCTTTGACGTCACGTATACCGGTAGGTTGCTAAGGACACCAAGGTGATCACTTCCTAGAATTCTTTATTGGCCAAGTGTGATTGGACACACCAGGAATTTATCTTGGTGCATATACTCTCAGTGTACATAAAAGAAAATATACATTTGACAAGAATCATGAGGTACAACACTAATTCTTCTATAAATCTGTATCAGCAGCTTCTGGGGCAGTTTGAATGTCCCGAGTTGACATAGGATGGAAGAGAAACAATTGCAGATGGTTTTACAAACTGATTCCCTGTACTCCTTCCTTTTCAGATTTGTGTCTCCCAATGCCCCAGCAGATTTTGGCCGGTGCCTCCAACTGATATACTTCCTGTAAGTGTCTTAAAAAAGAAACCATCTGAGATATGGAACCAGACAATGTGCCAACCTAGCATTGATGTGGAAACCACAAGCTTGGTAAGTTGCCTTTGGATGGTCCTAATCTTTCTGTCAAGATCCCAAATAGCATCCGAAATTAAATCCAAGCCACAGCATTCCTCATAGTTCCAATTTATTAGCAGAGCCACGTTAGCACATCTGGGAGAAAGCCGAATCTGAAATCCGGGGGGGGTGGGGGGTGGGTTTCTCCACCCATTTTAAAGTTCATTCCCTTATTTCCACACCCAGAAGTTTGTCGTGTTGACCAGCCTCCTTCATGCGACATCTTTCCCCCAGGCTCCTTATAATTTATGTTTGGTATGTATGTGTTGTCTGGTTTTAATATGATAGGGTTTTAGTTATTTCTTTTAATATTAGGTTTGTGCCACTATAATATTGTTTTTACCATTGTTGTGAGCCGCCCCGAGCCTTCGGAGAGGGGCGTTATACAAATCTAATAAATTGAATTGAATTGAATTGAATGTCAGTTACTCTCATCAACTTCCGGGCAGGTTTCAAACAAAGGATGACCTTGATAATCTAGAAATAATTTGTTATGGCTACATTTCTACTTCCCTCATGCAGCAGCCCTTCCCAAATTCCCACAGCATGAATACAGTCTAATGCTCTGCTGGCTGGGGAATTCTGGGAGTTGAAGTCCACACATCTTCCAGCGGCCAAGGCTGAGAAACACTGGTCTAATGCATAATGTGTGGCAGGCCAATGTCTCCAAATCAAATGATGCCTTTGGCATGACACGTTCCTTCTTTGCCTTCCCTGTAATCTTGAAGGGTGTTTCAAGTTTCCTGGGATATTCAGTGGGGCCTTCTCTCAAAGGTGTTTTTTATTTCTTTCCCAAAAGGCAACTGCACTGTTTTTTTCTCCCATGAATGAATGAATGAATGAATCACACACACACACATTGGCAACCTTCAGTCTCGAAAGACTATGGCCTCATGCTCTGGAAAGAGTTCCTAAAACAGCATCTAGTGTGGCTAAAATGGCCAATCCGAGAGTGGCAATCTCTTCCATATTGAGGACAGATCCATTCGGTCCCCTGCCCGGCACCCAGATTTCACTGAATGATCAGAGGTCAAGGTTTCCCAGCTCTTAATGTCCATGTTGGTGCTTATTGCTTGTGTGTGTGTGTGTGTGTGTATGTGTGTGTGTAGGGCTTTGTTTGCCCTAGCACAAAGCCAAAAGCACCAGCCTGAAGATGACAAGTGGGACCTTGTCGAAACATTGAAAGGAATCTCTGAAACTTACACAGGAAGAAACCCGAATATGCCAAGACCTTCATACCTGTACCTATGAAAATCTACAAAAACATATACATACAGACAGACAGACGACACCAAACTGGCGGGGGTAGCCAATACTGTACCCTAGAAGACAGGCTCAAATTACAGAAAGACCTAGACAGACTAACACAGTGGGCCCACGCCAACAAAATGATGTTTAACATCGACAAGAGCAAAGTCCTTCACCTAGGCAGAAAAAACCCTGGACACACGTACAACCTGGGAGAAACCCCTCTTAGCAGTAGCGACTGCGAAAGAAACCTCAGAGTCTTAGTGGACAATCAACTAAACATGAGCCAACAATGTGCAGCAGCAGCTAAAAAAAGCCAACACAATCCTAAGCTGCATCAACAGGGGAATAAACTCCAAGGCCAGGGAAGTCTTAATACCACTCTACTACGCCCTGGTCCGACCAAACCTGGAGTCCTGTATTCAGTTCTGGTCACCACACTTCAAAAGAGACATTGAAACTCTGGAGAAGGTGCAAAAAAGAGCAACCAAGATGATTAAGGGATTGGAAACCAAGAGTTACGAAGAGAGACTGAGGGAACTGGGCATGGATAGCCTAGAGGAAAGGAGGGCCAGAGCGGACATGATAGCAGTCTACAAGTATACGAGGGGATGTCACAGAGAGGAGGGGATCACTTTATTCTTCAGGGCACCAGAGGGCCGGACGAGGAACAACAGCTGGAAGCTGACCAAGGAGAGATTCAATATGGAGATAAGGAGGAACTTCCTGATGGTCAGAGCGATCAACCAATGGAACAACCTACCAGCGGACGTTGTAAACTCCAAAACTCTGGACATTTTTAAGAGAAGATTGAACTGCCACTTGACTGGTGTACTATAGGGTTCCTGCTTGGGCAGGGGGTTGAACTCGATGGCTAGGATGGCACCATTTCGGCCTTTTTCTGGCCTCATCAGCTATCCACACCCTTCCTTACTGGGATTTGATCTGGCAGCCTCTGCCTTGTAAGGCAGAGAGTTAGCAGTTGACCCACCAGACCTTGATCCCTCCAGCTCTGTACCATATAGATAGATAGATAGATAGATAGATAGATAGATAGATAGATAGATAGATAGATAGATAGAGAGATAGAGATAGAGATAGATAGATAGAGAGATAGAGATAGAGATAGAGATAGAGATAGAGATAGAGATAGAGATAGAGATAGATAGATATATACATACACACACACACACACATACAGATATATAAATATACACACATATTTATATTTATATTTATATTATTTATATTATTTATATTATTTATATTATTTATATTATTTATATTATTTATATTATTTATATTATTTATATTATTTATATTATTTATATTATTTATATTATTTATATTATTTATATTATTTATATTATTTATATTATTTATATTATTTATATTTATATTTATATTTATATTTATATTTTCTTCTGCAAATCTTGGAGTCATTTTGAGAATAGTAAAATCTCCCATTTTCCCCTTAATGATTCTTGTCTCTTTGCAGTATTCCTGGCACTTAAATCCCAAGAATTCCCCCATTAGGGGTTCTTCTATTATCTGAATGCAACATTGCTATGAGATTATCTTGCTTTTTTTCTCCCAGACTGTGTCAGAAATCATCGACCAGCAACTTTGTCTTCAATTCACCATCCCAACCCAGCCAAGTAAGTGTACATTCTGCAAAGGACAAAAAAAAAAAGACACTTGAGCTATGGCATTACTATAATGACAGAAAGCAAAAAAAAGATCTTAGAACAGAGATGTCAGGTTTTCAAACTTTGGCTATACTGATAGTCCTTTGACTTACAACAGTTCATTTTGTGACCATTTGAAGTTACAAGGACACTGAATATAGTGAGTTATGACAATTTTTCACACTTACGACCCTTGCAGCATCCTTGTGGTCAGGTGATTTATATTCAGATGTTTGATAGAGGACTTATACTTACGACAGTTGCAGAGTTCAACTTTCAGAATTCCTTAATCAACATGATACTTTGCACCACCTGTGGTTTGTTAATGGAATAATAGAATCTTCAATTATTTATTTATTAATTATTTATTAATTTGATTTCTATGTTGGCCAGGGAATTCTGCAAATTGAAATCTACCAGTTTTAAAATTGTAAAAGTTGAGAAACATTGGTACAAAAACAGTTTTTAGGCCAAAGCATTTCCAGTGTCGGGGGGGGGGGGGACGACGACAGGAAATTGGAAAATAAACCATAGGAGAATTATTGGTGCTAAAGAAGGAAAACAAATTTATTTATTTATATATTTTTATTTATAATTGGACTTATATGCCACCCCTCTCCATGGACTCAGGGTGGCTCACAACATTTTGATAAAAAGATACAATTTTAAAACATTTCTAAGCCCATTAATAATATAGTTAATTTAAAAATTATCTTTAAAAAACTAAACATTTAAAATCAAACTGTCACATACATACTATCACATCAGGTACATTCATTGGGCAGAGGCTGGGGGTCTAATGACCCCAAACCTGATGACATAAGTGCATTTTCAAATTCTCATGGAAGGCAAGGAGAGTGGGGGCTGTGCGAATCTCTGGGGGGAGTTGATTCCAGCAAATGAATGCATTTGCTCCCAAATGTGTTTTAATCATTTGTCCTCTCCCCCTGCTATTCAATATCTACATGAAACCGCTGGGTGAGATCATCCAAGGGCATGGGGTGAGGTATCATCAGTACGCCGATGATACCCAGTTGTACATCTCTACCCCATGTCCAGTCAACGAAGCAGTGGAAGTGATGTGCCAGTGCCTGGAGGCTGTTAGGGTCTGGATGGGTGTCAACAGACTCAAACTGAACCCTGATAAGACGGAGTGGCTGTGGGTTTTGCCTCCCAGGGACAATTCCATCTATCCGTCCATAACCCTGGGGGAGGAAATTATTGACCCCCTCAGAGAGGGTCCGCAACTTAGGCGTCCTCCTCGATCCACAGCTTACATTAGAGAATGTAATGCTCTCTACATGGGGCTACCTCTGAAGAATGTTCGGAAACTTCAGATCGTGCAGAATGCAGCTGCGAGAGCAATCATGGGCTTCCCAAGGTATGCCCTTGTTACATCAACACTCCGCAGTCTGCATTGGTTGCCGATCAGTTTCCGGTCACAATTCAAAGTGTTGGTTATGACCTATAAAGCCCTTCATGGCACCGGACCAGAATATCTCCAGGACCGCCTTCTGCCGCACGAATCCCAGCGAGTTGGCCTTCTCCGGGTCCCGTCGACTAAGCAGTGTCGTTTGACGGGACCCAGGGGAAGAGTCTTCTCTGTGGTGGCCCTGACCCTCTGGAACCAACTTCCCCCGGAGATTAGAATTGCCCCCACCCTCCTTGCCTTTCGTAAACTCCTCAAAACCCACCTCTGCTGTCAGGCATGGGGGAATTGAGACATCTCCCCCAGGCCTATATAGTTTATGCATGGTATATTTGTTTGTATGTTTTGCTTTTTAAATAAGTTTTTTTTAGAGATTTTAAATATTAGATTTGTTATACATTCTTTTTATCATTGCTGTAAGCCGCCCCGAGTCTACGGAGAGGGGCAGCATACAAATCTAATAAATAATAATAATAATAATAATAATAATAATAATAATAATAATAATAATAATAATATAATTTTGATTAAAAGATACAATTTTAAAACATTTCTAAGCCCATTAATAATATAATTAATTTAAAAATTATCTTTAAAAAACTAAACATTTAAAATCAAACTGTCACATACATATTCTCATGGAAGGCAAGGAGAATGGAGCAGGCAGTGCGAATCTCTGGGGGGAGTTGATTCCAGCAAATGAATGCATTTGCTCCCAAATGTGTTTTAATCATTTGTAATTCACCCTAAGGTGACTTTGCAGAAAGGAATAGTTCTTGTCAATGGTCTTTCCAGAATGACCCCTAATTTATATCCCTCCCCCTTTATTTACAGTTCTTAATCGTTGCTTGCCTTCTTTTAACCTCTCTGATGTTGGAAGCTTTAGTGTGGGGACAATGTCAGCGAATGAAACCGTGGGATACATCAGAAACGGCACAGAGTAAGTTTTTTTATATATATATATAGTTAGAAACAGGCAGGGGTCCCAACTTACCTCATGCGCACACAGCTCTGGGTGACCGGTGGGTACGCAGGAGCACCCAGCAGACGGGGGCATGCGTCGGAGCGAGTTTTGGCTTCTGCACATGTGCAGGAAGCAAATCTCGTGAGAAGACAGGTGGGCATGTGTGATGTCTGCAAAAAAATCGCTGAAAATCACCGAAATCTCACACAAAAGCTTCCTATAGCACAGTGATTTTCAACCTTTTTTGAGCCGCGGCACATTTTTTACATTTACAAAACCCTGGGGCACATTGAGCGGGGGGGGGGGGGGGCTAAAAAAGTTTGGACAAAAAAATTCTCTCTCTCTCTCTTCCTCCCCTTCACTCTATTTCTTTCTGCCTCCCTCTTTCTCTCCCTTCCTTCCTCTCTTTTTTGCTCTCTTTCTCTCTCCCTCCCTCCCTCTATGTCTTTCTCTCTCTCTCCTTCCCTCCCTCTCTTTCTCCCTCTCTCTTTCTTTCTTTCTCTCTCTTTCTCTCTCTCTCTCTCTCTCTTTCTCTCTCTCTTTCTTTCTCTTGTTTTCTCTCTCTCTTGCTTTCTTTCTCTCTCTCCCTTGCTTTCTTTCTCTCTTGCTTTCTCTCTCTCTTGCTTGCTTTCTTTCTCTCTTGCTTTCTCTCTCCCTTGCTTTCTTTCTCTCTGAGCTTCGCGGCACACCTGACCATGTCTCGCGGCACACTAGTGTGCCACGGCACACTGGTTGAAAAACACTGCTCTAGCAAATCAAATATTGCTCTGATGCACACATGTGCACGCCAATACTGATTTGAAATCTTCAAGACCTTTCTCCGGGCAAATGTCTTACAGTCAGTGGCAATTTAACTCTCTCCCAGATCTGGTTTTCAAAATCCAACCGGATTAAGAAAACACAGAGATCTACAGGGTGCGTCCCAAAAGTAATGCAATTTTTAAAAAAGTAATTTATTGAACAGATTTGCACAAACACTTAAAATTCTTCAAAGTACTGTCCTTGGGCCTCTACACATTTTTTTCCATCGACTCTGCCATGACCGGTACGCACCCTGGAAGGCGTCTTCAGGAATCTCTCGCAAGGTCTTCATCACGGCTGATTGGATCTCTTCTATGGACGAAAAACGGGTTCCTTTCAGGAATGGGAACAAAAAGAAGTCTGCTGGGGCGACATCAGGACTATGGGGGGGGGCAGCGTTGGCACCTGGTCTTTGGCCAGGAACTTGCGGACTCGTCGCGCGTTGTGGCAAGGTGCGTTTTTCAGCCATAGAAGAGATCCAATGAGCCGTGATGAAGACCTTGCGAGAGGTCCCCGAAGACGCCTTCCAGGGCGCATACCAGTCATGGCAGAGTCACTGGAAAAAATGTGTAGAGGCCCAAGGACAGTACTTTGAAGAATTTTAAGTGCAAATCTGTTCAATAAATTACTTTAAAAAATAATTGCATTATTTTTATGGTTCTAGTCTGTCTTTTATCATAGAGTTATCTCCATCGGTGAAAACTCGCCCTTGTCTTGGTTGTTTGATGCTTTATGGGGGTCTATGTGATCCAAGAAACTTGCTGGCCTTACCAGAATGATTTAATTTCATTTGATTTTTAGGATGCCCCAATCTCTAAATTTGTATTGTACGGCTTGACACCATGTGTCTGAGCTGGCCATGGAAAAAAACAACACAAGGCAATATATAGCAAACTCCCTGTTTCCAACACAAGAGAATATATGAAGAACGGCTGCAGGAACTGGGCATGGCTAGTTTAATGGAAAGAAGGACTGGGGTGACATGATAGCAGTGTTCCAGTATCTCAGGGGTTGCCACACAGAAGAAGGAGTCAACCTATTCGCCAAAGCACCTGGAGGTATAACAAGAAGCAATGGATGGAAATTAAACAAGGAAAGAAGTAACTTAGAACTAAGGAGAAATTTCCTGACAGTCAGAACATTTAATCAGTGGAACGGCTTGCCTCCAGAAGTTGTGAATGCCCCAACACTGGAAGTTTTTAAGCAGATGTTGGATAAACTTCTGTCTGAAGTAGTGTAGGGTTTCCTGCCTAAGCAGGGGGTTGGGCTAGAAGATCTCTAAGGTCCCTTCCAACTCCGTTATTATTATTATATGTAACTCAGGGTTGAACTGTAGGGTCAACTAGGAAACATTATCAGTGCTATTGAGTGCAGGAGTTTGCTCCCTGTTTATATACAGTAGCTTGCTTTGCCAGGGTTGGTGGGTATGATTTCACACAAATCAGCCATCAATAGATATATAGAGGTACTAAATCACATTTACACACCATTCAAAAGAGGCATTAAAACGCTAAGAAGGAAAGAAGAATATCTCATATTCAGCAGTGAACACTCAGATAAGCAGGGATTAACACCAGGCAAACAATCGAGTAGAAGACAATACAGTACTCTAATCAAGGAACTGTCAAAGAGAAAACAACATTCTCACCAATGGTGGTAGGGCAACTTATTTTATATTGAACAGGAAGCAAACCCCACATTAGGTAACAAAATGTCTTCAAGGTAAAAACCAGGCTCAGCACTGAGAACTCCACAAATTTTGTGTACTTACATAAGGATGGAAGTACTGCTGGATAGTGATGGGCGAACCGAACTCGCACAATTCGGGTCCGTACTGAATTTTGCGGTGTTTGGTATGCCGAACAGAACCCGAAATGTTTTGAAACTTCGGGCAAAGTTTGGGATCGCGTTCGGCGTTCGGAGCTTTGACGTCACTGGCAGGTTGCTAAGGACGCCAAGGTGATCACTTCCTGGATTCCATGGAATCCAGGAAGTGATCACCTTGGCGTCCTTAGCAACCTGCTGGTATACGTGACGTCAAAGCTCTGCCCCCGGAATCTCTTCATGGGATTCCCCATTTGGGTTCGGGTTCGGCTGAATTTTGCATAAAGTTCGTCTGAACTTGCCGAACCCGAACACCGTTGGGTTCGCCCATCACTACTGCTGGAATTTATAGTTGCAAAAATAGGGGATTACTGCACCTTAAACTGTCCAGCAGTAAATAATCAATGCCACAATTCCTGCGGCTGAATAGAGACCGGTTATATAGATCTAACAAACTGTTGGCATACTTTTGCAATGGAATGGAAGGGAGGACATCAAAGTACAATGTTTTTCAGTATGGATTCTCTTCTTCAGTTTGGCTTCTTGTTTTTATAGACAGCTTCTAAGTTCTCTCAACGTGAAGGATATCAGTGTGAAGATATTTGAGGATTTTACACGGTCGTGGGTATGGATTCTCGTGTGAGTACTTCTTCCCACAATAGGAAATTGTCCATGGATGGGGAAATCCAGAGGGCTTTGTGTATATTCTGTTCTATTGTGTTTGTTATGTTATGGGGCACCTCCCTACATTTCTACTACTAATTATTATTTTCTGTAACAATTCTTATTGTCAGAATTGGAAAGACAAAGTCACTGTATTTTGATCACACAAAAGAGCTTGTTCCTTATTGGCTTAGATGACTAGGTACCCAAAAATATTCTGCTACCATTTTCCTTTCCCAAAGTGATGCCCTGTTTCCCCTCAAAATAATACATCCCCTGATAATAAGACCAACCAGGCATTTAACGTCATGGCAATAAGGCCAAGCATTTATTTCAGGGTTTTAAAAAATATAAGACGGGGTCTTATTTTCAGGGAAATGCAATAGTTTTGCCAGATTCTCAGTGTCCAGTGAGGTCCCACAGAGTTGGTCTCCTTAGGGTCCCGTCAATCAAACAACGTCGGCTGGTAGGGCCTAGGGGAAGAGCCTTCTCTGTGGAGGCCCCGGACCTCTGGAATCAGTTCCCCCCCGGAGATTTGCACTGCCTCCACCCACCTTGCCTTCCAAAAGAGTTTAAAAATGCATCTTTGCCTCCAGGCCTGGGGACATTAGATCTTCCCCCTGACCAACGAATGTCTTTAATGTGATTTATTGAGTGAATGTAAATGAATGTTTTAAAGTTAGAATTTTTAAGGATTTTTAAGAATATTAATTGGATAAACTGTATTGTTATGTCTTTTATATATGCTGTGAGCCACCCCGAGTCCTCGGAAAGTGGCGGCATACAAATCCAATTAAATTAAACTAAAATATGATGGCTGTTCTATCTTTAGATTAAAGGCATTATTCACTAAAACAGGGGTCCCCAACATTGGCAAATTTATACCATGGGGACTTCAACTCCCAGAATTCCTCAGCCAGGCTCTAAGAGTCCTGCTCTAAGTTCCAGAATGGATGTAGCTGAGGACACAATATCTCAGTCGAAAGTTGGTTGAAAGACAAGGGATGCATCTCTAATTGATGTATTAAAGGTGCTGAAAACTCTTCAGTACAAAATATAGTTTTTGTTTCTCATTTCTTTAAGACGGGAGGATTAGCTCTAAAGTTGTCGGGCATTTCGTGAGCCATAACGTAATTAAGAAAATCCTTCAGATTTGGGGGTTTTTTTAAAAAAAAAATCTTTATTAGTTATTTACATTAATAAAACCAAAAATGACATTGGAAAAAAAGCATACATACATACAAACAAGACAAAATAAAGCATAATGCTTTATACATTAAGTAACTTTTGGTTTTTTTAATCTTTCTGCTCAGGAAAAGAGTTTGAGGAGGGACTAGACAGGGAGATTAGAGTTTACAAGCAGAACAGGTGACGAAGAAAGTCACTCCATCCCTCATCATCTCGAGGCTCGATTACTGTAATGCTCTCTACATGGGGCTACCTTTGAAAAGTGTTCGGAAACTTCAGGTCGTGCAGAATGCAGCTGCGAGAGCAATCATGGGCTTTCCCAAATATGCCCATGTTACACCAACACTCCGCAGTCTGCATTGGTTGCCGATCAGTTTCCGGTCACAATTCAAAGTGTTGGTTATGACCTATAAAGCCCTTCATGGCACCGGACCAGATTATCTCAGGGACCGCCTTCTGCTGCACGAATCCCAGGGACCAGTTAAGTCCCACAGAGTGGGTCTTCTCCGGGTCCCGTCAACTAAACAATGTCGCTTGGCGGGACCCAGGGGAAAAGCCTTCTCTGGGGCAGCCCTGGCCCTCTGGAACCAACTCCCCCCAGAGATTAGAATTGCCCCTGCCCTCCTTGCCTTTCGTAAGCTTCTTAAAACCCACCTCTGCTGCCAGGCATGGGGGAACTGAGATACTCTTTCCCCCTAGGCCTTTACAATTTTATGCATGGTATGTCTGTATGTATGTTTGGTTTTATGATAAGGGTTTTTAACTGTTTTAATATTGGATTGTTTCTATGCTGTTTTTATTACTGTTGTTAGCCACCCTGAGTCTACGGAGAGGGGCAGCATACAAATCCAATAAATAAATAAATAAATAAATGAATGAATGAATGAATAAACAAACAAACAAACCAAACAATCCCATCCTTTTCTCTTTCATGCTGTTCTCTTTCCAGAGGCCTTCTGATTGCCATGTTACTGAGCCTTATTTTCCTGCTGCTGCTGAGGTTCATTGCTGGTGTCCTGGTATGGGTTCTTATTGTGGGACTAGTAGGCATCATGGCATACGGTGAGTAACATGAGACCAAAGACCTTGATCTACTGCGCCAAACTGATGAATGGGCTAAGGGTGCCACCACAAGAAATAGAAGTGGACAATGGTTTGGGGAACCTTTTTTAACCAGTCAGGTCCCATCATGTCAATCATTTGGTAAATGGGCAAGGCCGCTTTAGTAATGTGAATTGGCTGACTGATTTATTATATATGGGATTTTAATTATTCGATTTGTTGTTGTGTTGCTTTTGTATCCTGTAAGCCGCCCTGAGTCTTCAGAGAAGGGCGGCATACAAATCTAATAAATAATTATTATTATTAATAATAATTTATTACATTTCTATGTCGCCCCTCTCCGAAGACTCAGAGCAGCTCACAACAAACAATATACAGTGTACAAATCCAATGCTTAAAAAATAGTTTGAAAAAAACCCTTATAATAAAAAGCAATCATACAACCCAAACAAACCATACATAAACCATAATAACTGAGGGGTATATATCAATTTATTTTATTTATTTATTTATTTATTATTTAGATTTGTATGCCGCCCATGCTTGGCTACATAGGTGGGTTTTCAGGAGCTTTCGAAAGGCAAGGAGGGTGGGGGCAGTCCTGATCTCCAGGGGGAGTTGATTCCAGAGGGCCGGGGCTGCCACAGAGAAGGCTCTTCCCCTGGGTCCCGCCGGACGGCATTGCTTAATTGACGGGACCCGGAGAAGGCGAACTCTGTGAGACCTAATCGTTCGCTGGAATTTGTGCGGCAGAAGGTGGTCCTGAAGGTATTCTGGTCAGATGCCGTGTAGGGCTTTATAGGTCATAACCAACACTTTGAATTGTGACCGGAAACTGATTGGCAGCCAGTGCAGGCCGGGGAGTGTTGACAAAACATGGGCATATCTAGGAAAGCCCATGATTGCTCTCGGGGCCACATTCTGCACAATCTGAAGTTTCCAAACACTTTTCAAAGGTAGCCCCATGTAGAGAGTGTTGCAGTAGTCGAACCTCGAGGTGATGAGGGCATGAGCGACTGTGAGCAGAGACTCCCTGTCCAAATAGGGCTGCAACTAGTGCACCAGGCAAACCTGGGCAAATGCCCTCCTCGCCACAGCCGAAAGATGGTACTCTAATGTTAGCTGTAGATCCAGGAGGACCCCAACTTGCAGACCCTCTCCAAGGGGGTCAATAATTCCCCCCCTCCAGGATAATGGACGGACAGATGGAATTGTCCCTGGGAGGCAAAACCCACAGCCACTCCATCTTGTCAGGGTTGAGTTTGAGTCTGTTGACACCTATCCAGATCCTAACAGCCTTGAGCATTCTGGGGTTTGCTATGACAGATCTACCAAATATTCCAAATAGGCTCCTCAGTCTATAGATTGGAGGTTTTTTCATCCTTGGCAAATTTAAGATGTATGGACTTCAACTCCCAGAGTTCTCCAGCCAGCCATGCAACTTAATGCAGTTCTGTGTTGCAAAAACTTCAGAAGAGAAGGATTTAGGGGTAGTGATTTTTGACCGTCTCAAAATGGGAAAACAGTGCGGTCAGGCAGTAGGGAAAGCAAGAAGAATGCTTTGCTGCATAGCTAGAGATATAACAAGCAGGAAGAGGAAGATTGTGATCCTGCTGTATAGAGAGCTGGTGAGACCTCATTTGGAATACTGTGTTCAGTTCCGGAGACTTTACAAAAAAAAAAGATTGATAAAATTGAACGGGTCCAAAGATACAGGAAATAGTCTAAGGGCAGACTAGATGGACCATGAGGTCTTTTTCTGCCGTCAATCTTCTATGTTTCTATGTTTCTTAAAGTTGCCAAGGTTGAGAAACACTGTTATGGATAGGAAGAACTTCCTTTCTGTCCAAATCTTGAAAAACTTTTAAAGATTTAAAGCATGGCTGGCTGAGGAATTCTGGGAGTTGAAGTCCACAAGTCTTCTCAAATTTTCAAGTTTGGAGAGCCCTGCGACTCTCCAGATGTTAACGAATTCAGACCTTGCACCCTTATCCCTTTTGGCCAGCAGTGAGTGATGCGCCGGGACTTGTAATTTGGCAACATCTGGAGTGCCATAACTTAACAATCACCAAGATATGGTGTCCTGGGGCCATCCTGTATGCACATCGCACCACTAGTCGGTTGCTATAGTAAAAAAGGTTGAAATGGGGAAAGAACTCTTCTGAAACAAGATGACGGAGGGAAGGAAATAAGATTTGAATAATGTTCTTGTTTAGTTTTTTTTCCCAACCAGTCTTTTTTGTTTTGTGTTGTTTCAGGAATTTACCACTGTTATACAGAGTATGATACCCTCAAAAAGCAGGGAGCCACTATACAGACCATTGGATTTACCACCAATTGGAGTGCTTATGGCAGTGTGAAGGAGACTTGGCTGGTAGCCTGTAAGTCATGGCAGAGGATTGAACTTCTTTTGGCACAGATACATGCCCTGTTGTGGGTCTTGGGAAGGTGTGGGAGCAGGACAAGGGCAGGAGCATCTGATCGGAAGCAAAGAAGGGGCTGCGTTTCCATGTAGTTCTTCCCACTCCCCGTAGGCTTTGCTTAAACTTCATCCTTTTTTCGATGTTCATTTCTCCTTAGCTCTCACTCCCTTTACCCAGTTCTTACCGAAATACCATTATTCCTCAGCTTACGACTACAACTGGAACACAAGAGTTTCATTTAGGAAGCAAAACAGTTGTATAGAATAGAATAGAATAGAATAGAATAGATAGGATAGAATAGAATAGAATAAATAGAATAGAATAGATAGAATAGATAGAATAGAATAGATAGAATAGAATAGAATAGATAGAATAGATAGAATAGATAGGATAGAATAGAATAGATAGAATAGAATAGAATAGAATAGAATAGTATTCTTTATTGGCCAAGAGTGATTGCATACACAAGGAATTTGTCTTTGGTGCGTATGCTCTCAGTGTACATAAAACAAAAAGATACATTTGTCAAAAATCATGAGGTACAACACTTAATGATTGTCATAGGGGTCAAATAAGCAATGAGGAAACAGTATTAATAAAAATATTAAGGATACAAGCAACAAGTTACAGTCATATAGTCATAAGTGGGAGGAAATGGTTGGTAGGATTGATAGGACAAAACTACTAGTAATAGTAATGCAGACTTAGTAAATAGTTTGACAGTGTTGAGGGAATTATTTGTTTAGCAGAGTAATGGTGTTCAGGAAAAAACTGTTCTTGTGTCTAGTTGTCTTGGTGTGCAGTGCTCTGTAGCGACGTTTTGAGGGTAGGAGTTTAAACTGTTTATGTCAAGGATGCCCTGGACATAAAACGGCCCTCTTTTTGACTTGTGCAGTATATGGATGGATGGATGGATGGATGGATGGATGGATGGATGGATAGATAGATAGATAGATAGATAGATAGATAGATAGATAGATAGATAGATGATAAATAGATAGATAGATAGATAGATAGATAGATAGATGAAAGATAGATAGATAGATAGATAGATGATAGATAGATAGATAGATAGATAGATAGATAGATAGATAGATAGATGAAAGATAGATAGATAGATAGATAGATGATAGATAGATAGATAGATGATAGATAGATAGATAGATAGATAGATAGATAGATGATAGATAGATAGATGATAGATAGATAGATAGATGAAAGATAGATAGATGAAAGATAGATAGATGATAGATAGATAGATAGATAGATGATAGATAGATAGATGAAAGATAGATAGATAGATAGATGATAGATAGATAGATAGATGAAAGATAGAGAGATAGATAGATGATAGATAGATAGATAGATAGATAGATAGATGATAGATAGATAGATAGATAGATAGATAGATGTTAGATAGATAGATAGATAGATAGATAGATAGATAGATAGATAGATAGATGAAAGATAGATAGATAGATGAAAGATAGATAGATGATAGATAGATAGATAGATAGATAGATAGATGATAGATAGATAGATAGATAGATAGATAGATAGATAGATAGATAGATAGATAGATGATAGATAGACAGACAGACAGATAGATGAGAGATAGATGAGAGAGAAAAGGAGAGGAGGAGGAGGGGAGAGAGATAGATGGATGGATGGTAGGTATACGTGCATGGATAAGCTTAGGCTTCACCCATTTTCTTATTTGGTGATAGATTTGTACTAACTGTGACTTGGAAATGCAAGATAATAACAAGCTTATAAATGAATAACAGGCCAATCATGGTTTTGATCCATTGGGGTGATTTGGTCCAAAACTTTTCCCAGCTTCTTTCGAGGTGGGTGCAGTCAAATCATCTCCTTTCTCTCTCTCTCTCTCTCTCTCTCTCTCTCTCTCTCTCTCTCTCTCTCCCTCCCTCCCTCTCTCTCTCTCTCTCTCTCCTCCAGTGATTGTCCTCTGTGTGGCGGAAGCCATCCTGCTTCTTAGTCTCGTGTTCCTCCGCAACCGGATCTTCATTGCCATCGCACTCATCAAGGAAGCCAGCCGGTAAGTGGAGCCCTGCAACGCTTTGGTGCCATTGCAGTTTTAGATTCTGGGTGGGAACCGAGGGAGAGGCTGATAGTTCTCCATTGTCTCTTTCTCCAGAGCCATTGGGCATATAATGTCCACCCTCGTCTACCCAATGCTGACTTTCATCTTAATCGTGATCTGCGTGGCCTATTGGGGCATGACGGCTCTGTATCCTTTCCGACGATGCTGTGACCTTTCATTTACACACACACAAACACGTCTGCATGTATACACAGCGGTTCAAATCTCACTAGCCTTAAGTTTGACTTAGCATTCCATCCTTCCGAGGTCAGTAAAATGAGGACCCAGATTGAGGGGTTAATATGCTGACACTGTAAACTACCGTATCTTTGGAGTATAAGACACATCTTTTTCCTCCCTAAAAGAGGCTGAAAATTCAGGTGCATCTTATACTCTGAATGTAGCTTTTTTTTAAATATTATTTTTTCTCCAGCCCTAACTAGGTGCTAACGATCTTCCCAGCTCTTACCTTGCAGGTTCTTTCATTGTTACTCTTTGCAAAGAATGTTTTTTGCAAAGAATGTCTTTGCAGGGTTTTTCCCCATTGCTGTAACTTGCTCCAAATGTTTCTTTCCAGCCCTAATCAAGTGCTAACAATGTTCCCAGCTCTTCCTGGCTTGCAAGATCTTTCATTGTTATTCTCTCTGAATAAGGTTTTTTTAAAGCCCTAACCAGGGGATAAAATAATGTGCTGAAGCTGACCAGACTAAGTATGCTAGCCAGATGAATACCTAGTAAGCAGATTCTTTTCCCTATTTTCCTCCCCAAAAACTAAGGTGGTCTTATACTCCATTGTGTCTTATACTCCAAAAAATATGGTAAAGGGTTGTAAAGCATTGTGAAGTGGTATACAGTGATCCCTCTATTGTCGCGAGGGTTCCGTTCCAAGACCCCTCACGATAATCGATTTTTCGCGATGTAGGGTTGCGGAAGTAAAAACACCATCTGCGCATGCGCACCCTTTTTTCTATGGCCGCGCATGCGTAGATGGTGGAGTTTGCGTTCCCCGCTGCCCACGCAAAGGGGAAACCCCGATTCGGCTCCTCGCTGCTGCTGCGCTACCGAGCAGATCAGCTGCTGGGCGGCCGAAGGAACCTTCCCTGGGTCTTCCCCCTCTTGCTGGCGGGTGGGCGAGCGCCGGGCATCAGCGAGGAGCTGGGGTTTCCCCTTTGCGTGGGCAGCCGGGAAGACCCAGGTTGGGGGTTCGGGGGGGTGCTGGGAAGCCCCCCAGGCCAGCTGCGACCTTTTAAAACAGCCGCGCCGCTTCCCAGCTGAGTCCTGAAGCCAAACGCGGAAATTCGCCTTTGGCGTTTGGCTTCAGGACTCAGCTGGGAAGCGGCGCGGCTGTCCTGGGGGGCTTCCCAGCACCCCCCCGAACCCGGGTTGGGGGTTCAGGGGGGTGCTGGGAAGCCCCCCAGGCCGGCTGCGACCTTTTAAAACAGCCGCGCCGCTTCCCAGCTGACTCCCGAAGCCAAACCCGGAAGTGGGTTTTTTTTAATTAATATTTTTTTAAAAATCGCGATATAGCGTTTCGCGAAGATCGAGATCGCGAAACTCGAGGGATCACTGTATTGCTAAGTGCTATTGCTATTACTACTTACACACTGGAGACAAATTCCTTACGTGTCCAATCACACTTGGCCAATGTTCTATTCTATTCCACATTGTGATGGACAGGAGGGGATACTATTTTTGTCTGAAAACTTCCTTGACTGTTTTCCATTTTTCAAGATACCTTTCTACTTCCGGAGAGCCCCTTTTTCGTATTGCCCCAATAAATGACTCTGCCCCGGGCTGTGAAAAATATCGTGGTAATGAAAGTTGCAGTCCAATGGTAAGTGGTCAGATGCAAAACCAAAGTATCTTGGATCAGGGAATTGCGCAGCAGTTGCCCAGGCAGAGAGAGTAATGCAAATGTATAGAAACATAGAAACATAGAAGATTGACAGCAGAAAAAGACCTCATGGTCCATCTAGTCTGCCCTTATACTATTTCCTGTATTTTATCTTAGGATGGATATATGTTTATCCCAGGCATGTTTAAATTCGATTACTGTGGATTTACTAGCCACGTCTGCTGGAAGTTTGTTCCAAGCATCTACTACTCTTTTAGTAAAATAATATTTTCTCACGTTGGTTCTGATCTTTCCCCCAACTAACCTCAGATTGTGCCCCCTTGTTCTTGTGTTCACTTTCCTATTAAAAACACCTCCCCCCGAACCTTATTTAATCCTTTAAATTATTTAAATGTTATTTAAATGTTTCGATCATGTTCCCCCTTTTCCTTCTGTCCTCCAGACTATACAGATTGAGTTCATTAAGTCTTTCCTGATACGTTTTATGCTTAAGACCTCCCACCATTCTTGTAGCCCGTCTTTGGACCCGTTCAATTTTGTCAATATCTTTTTATAGGTGAGGTCTCCAGAACTGAATACAGTATTCCAAATGTGGTCTCACCAGCGCTCTGTACAGCAGGATCACAATCTCCCTCTTCCTGCATGTTATACCTCTAGCTATGCAGCCAAGCATTCTACTTGCTTTCCCTACCGCCTGACCACACTGTTCACCCATTTTGGTACAGTTTAGTCTTTTTAATCATCATGCGGAAAGAGAAAACCTAAGATAGTCATGAATGCAGGAACATTGTGAGGTAAATTAAAGAGTATACAGATCGCACAAAAGGAAAAGATAGGAAAAAAGGAAACTCCCCATCCGCACCCACAACAACCAACCCACAACGTAGCTTCTGCCGTATGAATCCCAGTGGCCGGTTAGGTCCCACAGAGTTGGCCTTCTCCAGGTCCCGTCGACCAGACAATGTCGTCTGGCAAGGCCTAGGGGAAGAGCCTTCTTTGTGGCGGCCCCGGCCCTCTGGAATCAGCTCCCCCTGGAGATTCTCACTGCCCCCACCCTCCTCGCCTTCTGCAAGAGTCTCAAGACTCACTTATGTCACCAGGCATGGGGCAATTAGATCAAGACCCCTCCTGACTACTAATTGTGGTGTATGACTGTGATTGAATTGGCTGACTGATTTTATTATATTGGGTTTTTAGTTTGTAGTTTTTAGTTGTGAGCTGCCCTGAGTCTTCGGAGAAGAGCGGTATACAAGTTTAATAAATTATTATTATCATTATTATTATTATTATATTAGATTTGTTTATATGCACTGTTTTATATACTACGGGTCACAATTCAAAGTGTTGGTTATGACCTATAAAGCCCTTCATGGCATCAGACCAGAATATCTCTGAGACTGCCTTCTGCTGCACGAATCCCAGCGACCGATTAGGTCCCACAGAGTGGGCCTTCTCCAGGTCCCGTCAACTAAACAATGTCGTTTGGCGGGCCCCAGGGGAAGAGCCTTCTCTGTGGCGGCCCCGACTCTCTGGAACCAGCTCCCCCCAGAGATTAGAACTGCCCCCACCCTCCTTGCCTTTCGTAAACTCCTCAAAACCCACCTTTGTCATCAGGCATGGGGGAACTGAGATATCTCCCCCCGGGCCTATACAATTTATGTATGGTATGTTTGTACGTATGTCTGCTTAATAATGGGATTTTTAAAATATTTTAAATTGTAAATTATTAGATTTGTTATGAATAAAATAATAAAATAAAATAAAATAAAATAAAATAAAATAAAATAAAATAAAATAAAATAAAATAAAATAAAATAAAATAAAATAAAATAAAACAAACAAACAAGGAAGCTTGCCCCATGCATGAGTCAGCACTGTCCGAACAATCAACTGCTTACCACCATCATCTTTTAATGACCCCATAATCCTATGCGGGATAGAGTCTGGGCAGGGGCAGATTCCCATTACCGCTGCTATCGATGCGCTGGGTGCTCAGCTTCTCTTCTGCGTGTGTGCATCCTGAGTCTTGGGAGAGGGGTGGCATACAAATCTAATAAATAAAATAAAATGAAATGAAATGAAATGAAATGAAATGAAATAAATAATAAAATAAAATAAAATAAAATAAAACAAACAAACAAGGAAGCTTGCCCCATGCATGAGTCAGCACTGTCCGAACAATCAACTGCTCACCACCGTCATCTTTTAATGACTCCATAATCCCATGCAGGATAGAGTCTGGGCAGGGGCAGATTCCCATTACCGCTGCTATCGATGCGCTGGGTGCTCAGCTTCTCTTCTGCGTGTGTGCATCTCGAGTCTTCGGAGAGGGGCGGCATACAAATCTATTATTATTATTATTATTATTATTATTATTATTATTATTATTATTATTATTATTATTATTATTATTATCCCAGCATGTTTTTGCTTCTGTGCATGCATAGGACGCGCGCGAGAGAGACATTTTGGCATTTTTTTGGCTTCTACGCATGTGCCGAAGCAAAAAATAGCCAAAATTTCTCATGTGCATGTGTCCCCTTACAATATTTTGCTTCCTGTGCATGTGCAGAAGCAAAAACACACTGGGACATGCACACGCAGTAGAAGAGAAGCTGAGCACGCAGCACAATTTTCACTACCGTCCTCAACCGTACCGGTAGCAATCCACTACTGGGTCTGGGCAACTGAATGGAACTGTTTACTGGCCCAATGCCCTTCTTGTCACCAGTGTGGAGTTATATTCAGCAGATATACTATTCTCATTGTGCTCAGAGAGAGAAATACTGTATCTGCCTCCACCTAGGATTGAACTCAAGGTCTCCTGATTGTGAGGCGAGAGCTCCCCCTCTAGGCCATTGCACGAGTCTCTGTGCACTTCACTGTTCCAGCTACTAAATTCAATATCCTAACATCTTTGATCATTCTTGGTTTTTTGGTTCAGCCGCCATCTTGTTCTTTCACTGAAACATAACCTAATTTATCTCACCCACAATTTACGAAGGCAAGCTGTTCCACTGGCTAATTGTTTTCACTGTTAGGAAGTTTCTCCTTAATTCCATGATGCTTTTCTCCTTCATTAGTTTCCATTGTATCTTGTTTTGGAAAATAAATTGACCCCCCTCTTCTTTGTGCCGTGACCAGATTCTTAAGTAGAAAAGTTTGTAAGAAGAAGCAATTTTTTTTCCATAGGAATCAATGTAAAAGCAAATAATGCGTGCGATTAGGGAAACCACAGGGAGGGTGGAGTCTCTGTTTCCTCCCAGGAGATTCCTAGAGAGGCCCCATGGAGGCTTCTCCCTGCCTTTTCCGGCCCTGTTTCCTCCCAGGAGATTCCTAGAGAGGCCCCATGGAGGCTTCTCCCTGCCTTTTCCGGCCCTGTTTCCTCCCAGAAGATTCCTAGTGAGGTTCCACGGAGGCTTCTCGCTGCCTTTTCCGGCCCTGTTTCCTCCCAGGAGATTCTTAGAGAGGCCCTACGGAGGCTTCTCCCTGCCTTTTCCGGTTACAGTTTCAGAGGCTTGAGTTTCTAAGTGGAAAAAAGTTCTTGAGAAGAGGCAAAAAAATCTTGAACACCCAGTTCTTATCTAGAAAACTTCATAAGTAGAGGCATTCTTAGGTACAGGTACCATTGTATTATTAATATTTCATGTGATTTTGATTATGTGCCTCTGTTTATACAAGCAAGAAAGATCATAAAAGAAGATGAAACTCACTCAACAAATGTCTCACTTTATAAAAGAAATTTGGGTCTCTATTGCGTTCTCTGTCCTGGTGCTCCTTGACCTCTCAGCGGCTTTTGATACCATCGACCATGGTATCCTTCTGCACCGGCTGGAGGGGTTGGGAGTGGGAGGCACTGTTCTCCAGTGGTTCTCCTCCTACCTCTCCGGTTGGTCGCAGTCGGTGTTAGTGGGGGGTCAGAGGTCAACCTCGAGGTCTCTCCCTTGTTGGGTGCCTCACGGGTCGGTCTTCTCCCCCCTGCTATTTAATATCTACATGAAACCGCTGGGCGAGATCATCCATGGACATGGAGTGAGGTATCAGCAATACGCCGATGATACCCAGTTATACATCTCCACCCCATGTCCAGTCAACGAAGCAGTGGAAGTGATGTGCCGGTGCCTGGAGGCTGTTGGGGCCTGGATGGGTGTCAACAAACTCAAACTCAATCCAGACAAGACGGAGTGGCTGTGGGTCTTGCCTCCCAAGGACAATTCTATCTGTCCATCCATTACCCTGGGGGGGGGAATTATTAACCCCCTCAGAGAGGGTCCGCAACTTGGGCATCCTCCTCGATCCACAGCTCACATTAGAGAAACACCTTTCAGCTGTGGCGAGGGGGGCATTTGCCCAGGTTCGCCTGGTGCGCCAGTTGCGGCCCTATTTGGACCGGGAGTCATTGCTCACAGTCACTCATGCCCTCATCACCTCGAGGCTCGACTACTGTAACGCTCTCTACATGGGGCTACCTTTGAAAAGTGTTCGGAAACTTCAGATCGTGCAGAATGCAGCTGCGAGAGCAATTATGGGCTTCTCTAAGTATGCCCATATCACTCCAACACTCCGCAGTCTGCATTGGTTGCCGATCAGTTTCCGGTCACAATTCAAAGTGTTGGTTATGACCTATAAAGCCCTTCATGGCACCGGACCAGAATATCTCCGGGACCACCTTCTGCCGCACGAATCCCAGCGACCGGTTCGGTCCACAGAGTTGGCCTTCTCCGGGTCCTGTCGACTAAACAATGTCGTCTGGCGGGACCCAGGGGAAGAGCCTTCTCTGTGGCAGCTCTGACCCTCTGGAACCAGCTCCCCCCTGAGATTAGGATTGCCCCCACCCTCCTTGCCTTTTGCAAACTCCTTAAAACCCACCTCTGCCATCAGGCATGGGGGAACTGAAACATCTCCCCCTTGCCCATGTTGTTTTGGTGTTAGATTGATTGTGTGCTTGTTTTTTAATATTCTGGGGTTGTTTTTTTATGAATCTTTTAGCTTAACATTGTAATTGGATTGGTGGGTATTGGATTTGTTATTATGTATTGTTTTTATTTTGTTCTGAGCCGCCCCGATTTTGCAGAGAGGGGCGGCATATAAATCCAATAAATCTAATCTAATCTATAAGTCGAGGACGACCTGTATCACATGTGTCTTGTTCTTTCTTTTCTCAGGATTTCAATGCCTCTGTCACTCACCCTTGCATGACTGAATGCATCTTCTACAAATATAATGATGAAGGGCTTTACCAGCGCAATCTCTTCAATCTGCAAATCTACAACATTGTGGGCTTCCTTTGGTGTATCAACTTCGTCATTGCTCTGGGACAGTGTGTACTTGCGGGAGCCTTTGCCTCTTATTACTGGGCCTTCCACAAGCCTCAAGATATCCCAGCCTGTGCCCTGGCCAGTTCCTTCCTCCGGACATTAAGGTGTGTAGTTTGAGGAGAAATGTCTAAGGAGATTCTCAGTCATCCATATCATAGTTTTCTGAAAAGTGCTGTCAACTGTCCAGTTGGTCAATCCAGAAAAAGGAACTCCTGGGAGATTATTTACTGAATAGAGCCTCATCAGTAACCTAAGAGGTCATTTTGGATTTAGTTGACCCTGGTTGAGGCCTAGGTCATCTGGACCTACGTAACTACCATGAATATTATCTACTTGGTGCAAGATCACTGGCCTCTTATATTTTGTCCCATAGGATTCTTGGTGGGGAAAAGAAATTCTCAATCTGAGTATTGTATTGGCAGTTCTGTTTTAGCAAAAACTGCAGAAGAGAAGGATTTAGGGGTAGTGATTTCTGACAGTCTCAAAATGGGTGAGCAGTGTGGTCGGGTGATAGGAAAAGCAAGTAGGATGCTTGGCTGCATAGCTAGAGATATAACAAGCAGGAAGAGGGACATTATGATCCCGCTATATAGAGTGCTGGTGAGACCACATACTGTGTTCAGTTCTGGAGGCCTCACCTGACAAAATTGAACGGGTCCAAAGACGGGCTACAAGAATGGTGGAAGGTCTTAAGCATAAAACGTATCAGGAAAGACTTAATGAACTCAATCTGTATAGTCTGGAGGACAGAAGGAAAAGGGGGGACATGATCGAAACATTTAAATATGTCAAAGGGTTAAATAAGGTTCAGGAGGGAAGTGTTTTTTATAGAAAAGTGAACACAAGAACAAGGGGACACAATCTGAAGTTAGTTGGGGGAAAGATCAAAAGCAACGTGAGAAAATATTATTTTACTGAAAGAGTAGTAGATCCTTGGAACAAACTTCCAGCAGACGTGGTTGGTAAATCCACAGAAACTGAATTTAAACATGCCTGGGATAAACATAGATCCATTCTAAGATAAAATACAAGAAATAGTATAAGGGCAGACTAGATGGACCATGAGGTCTTTTTCTGCAGTCAGTCTTCTATGTTTCTATGTGGGATGGTACTTTGACAAGAAACATGATGAGAAACTGGCAATACAGTAGTACCTCTAGATACGAGCTGCTCTACATGCGAGTATTTCCAGATACGAGCTAGGAGGGGAGAGACATTTCTGTTCTACTCCCGAGCTGAAATTCGGTATACGAGCCGAGCGTCCACTAGGTGGCGCAAGAATCTTTGCTTTTGGTTAGAATCCTTGCTTTGGTTATCTCGGAGGGGAAAAAAGTTATTTGTTCCAGAATACGAGTTGCCTCGAGATACAAGTTCCCTTATGGAACGAATTATGCTCGTATCTAGGGGTACTACTGTATTCAGAAACAAGAGCAAATTATATCAAAGGGAATTGAAACCTGGTGAAGGTGCTACATGGAAATAATGTGTCAAATGAGAGTTCATCCCCCAACAGCTTGAATAAGTGATTGCTCCATAATGAAAATAGAACCTAGTGTTAACTTTGTTCATCTTAAGATTAGTAAAAAAAAGTATGTAGCCTCAATGATATAATGTAATTCAAATGTATAATTTGAAGTAAGGGTGATATAGTGACTCACGGGGTGCTTAGAAACAGGGCTGACCCAGAAACAGCAAAGAATCGGCCCATAGTTCCTCTGCCAGCGAAAACAGAGCTTGGGAGGGGTTGGGATATGTAGTAAATTAAATTGAGTATAAATAAAGTATAATAAATAATTTATCCACAGATACCACATTGGGTCACTAGCTTTTGGCTCTCTTATCCTCACCATCGTTCAACTGATACGCATCGTACTAGAATATCTGGACCACAAGTTGAAAGGCAAGTGACAAACTGGCTTGACGATGATGAAATAGCCATTTGGGGAAATAATCCGTTGGGTCTAAGATGCTGGACATGACTAGTGTGAATCTTTCAAAGTCGGGAGGGGTTTGGAAGATGGTGACAGAAATAACGTTCTCCAGTTACAAGGAGCCCAAATAGGTACAGAATTGCTTGCATGCAGCATGAGCTCCTGTACATGGTGCACCTTGTCTCAGTGGTTCTCAACCTTTCTAATGTCGCAACCCCTTAATACAGTTCCTCATGTTGTGGTGACCCCCAACCATAAGTCTAGCACCAATTCTCCCAACAGAGCTTTAAGCTGATTGGCAGGAAGGTCAGAGGGACACTCCCACTGTAAACGCCTGATTGGTCAGATTGTAAAAATATGGCACCAGAATAGAAGCTTTAGTCCCTAACACCATGGGAAATTTGTCTTTTCACATGGTCTTAGGCGACCCCTGTGAAACAATTGTTTGACCCTTCCAAGGGATCCCAACCCCCAGGTTGAGAACCACTGGGTTTAATGGGACCGAGTAAGTGACAGTCACTTATTGGGTCCCTTTAAGCCCAGATTTTGCACTAGCCTTGCAGATTTTTGAGTGACTCACAAGTAATCCTTGTGTCACGAATGTAATGGAGCCCACTTTTTCCATTCATAACCCGAGGATTCAAGGGAGTGAATCTCGTAGCTTGAATGGGATCACTCCCTCCTTTCGCCCATGCATTCCCTAATCAAATGCGAGGGTTGTTAAGTGTACATGAGGTATTTCAAGGTGGGGAGGGCCATGAGGAGGGCCTACAAAAAGATATTGACAAAATTGAACGGGTCCAAAGACGGGCTACAAGAATGGTGGAAGGTCTTAAGCATAAAACGTATCAGGAAAGACTTAATGGACTCAATCTGTATAGTCTGGAGGACAGAAGGAAAGGGGGGGGGGGCATTTAAATATGTTAAAGGGTTAAATAAGGTCCAGGAGGGAAGTGTTTTTATAATAGGAAAGTGAACACAAGAACAAGGGGACACAATCTGAAGTTAGTTGGGGGAAAGATCAAAAGCAACATGAGAAAATATTATTTTACTGAAAGAGTAGTAGATG
Source organism: Erythrolamprus reginae (assembly GCF_031021105.1). Taxonomy (NCBI): domain Eukaryota; kingdom Metazoa; phylum Chordata; class Lepidosauria; order Squamata; family Dipsadidae; genus Erythrolamprus; species Erythrolamprus reginae. The sequence goes on along the minus strand of NC_091951.1, from coordinate 32,883,320 downwards.
CTTGGAACAAACTTTCAGCAAACGTGGTTGGTAAATCCACAGTAACTGAATTTAAACATGTCTGGGATAAACATATATCCATTGTAAGATAAAATACAGGAAATAGTATAAGGGAAGACTAGATGGACCATGAGGTCTTTTTCTGCCATCAGTCTTCGATGTTTCTATGTTTCTAAGACCATACAAGACCTCCCCGACCCACTGAAATACTTTGTGCTCCTCACAATTGCTTTTCCCCCACCCCCACTCAACATGCCACGCCAGGTCACTTTACCATGTGAAGATCTAGCAAGCTGTCTCCTCTCCAGCATCTCAGTCACGCGTGCCCCTCTGTTTTGGCCAGTGCAGGATTTGCCCGACAGTTTGCCGGCCAAAATGGAGCTCCATTTAGACCTGCACAGGTGTCGCCCAGCACGTTGCAAACCACAACGGAGATTTGGAGGGACAGGCACCCTGTTCTGACCTAGGCTTCCTGGTCAATAGTACGGCATGAATGCCATCCTCAAAACCTCTTTTATTTTATCGGCTGGTAATTATTTCCATTCCAAGCCATAATATGCCCCAAACAATTATAACAATCCGACAACAGTCTTTCGGGGAAAGGCAGATAAGAAGCACATGAACCTGGATTCCATCAGAATTGATGAACCATCAGAACCATTGAAGCTTCCTGGATAAAAAGCGAAATGTTTTCTACCTCAAGAAAGAAAAACAGTCCAGTTGCCTTTTGGGGGGGGGAAGCATCTTTCAGACTTAAGCTATGTCGGTCTTATTCAGTGGTTGAAATTCAAAAATTTTCTCTACCGGTTCTGTGGGCATGGCTTGGTGGGCGTGGCTTGGTGGGGGGGGGGTCAGGTAGCTGGGTGGGTGTGGCCAACTTTTATTTAAACTTCTTTAAAGCATTTTTTAAACTACCAGTTCGAAGCGGTAGTTTAAAAATGCTTTACATTTTTAAAAAAAGTTACGATGAACAGCTGTGGCAATGAGCAGTATCCATGATCATTGGTACTCTTTTTTAAAGCATTTTTTGCTACCTATTCGGAACCAGTAGTAAAAAAAATGGTTTTAAAACTTTTTTTTAAAGGTTCTGTCAATCACATAGCACATAGCTAAATGTTGGAACCTTTTTAAAAAAAATGTTTGAAAGCATTTTTACTACCTATTTGCCCGAACCAGTAGTAAAAATGCCTTTAAAATGTTTTTTTTAAGTTCCGATGATCGCACAGCACGGCTAATTACTACAGCTAATCGTCAGAACCTCTTTTTTAAAATTTTATTTTTTAAAAGCATTTTTTTTTACTACCGGTTCGGGCAAACTGCTCCAAACCAGTAGCATTTCACTCTTGGTTTTACTGTACTTCTAATTCTTCTTTGATATTTTGCAGATTCCGGAAATGCGGTAGCCAAATTTTTTCTATGCTGTCTGAAATGTTGTTTCTGGTGTTTGGAGAAATTTATCAAATTCCTCAACCGGAATGCTTACATTATGGTAAGTCATGGCTGTTATTATTAAACTCCACTTGTTGTTATAGAAATGGCTAGTTTATAACACTATGTAAAAAAGAAAAGTTCTGGTTTGAGGCTATGTAAAAGAAGAAAGCATAAGGAAGAGAAAAGAGAAGAGGAGAGAAGAAAAGAAAAGAGAAAATAGAAGAGAAGAGAAAATAGAGAAGAGGAAGAGAGAATAGGATGGAATAGAAGAGAAGAGAAGAGAATATAGAAGAGAATATAGAAGAGAACAGAACAAGACAGAACAGGACAGAATAGAATAGAATAGAATAGAATAGATTGTGCCAAGAGAACCAGTTCAGGGCGTGGCCAGCCGGCCATCACTGTCATTTCAGTGAGCGGGGGGAAATTCCCGCTACCAGTTCTATAGAACCAGTCCGAACCAGCAGGAAACTACCTTTGGTTGGAAGGGACCTTGGTAGTCTTCTAGTCTAACCCCCTGCTCAGGAAGCCCTTCATGGCACCGGACCAGAATATCTCCGGGACCGCCTTCTGCCGCACGAATCCCAGCGACCAGTTAGGTCCCACAGAGTTGGCCTTCTCCGGGTCCCGTCAACTAAACAATGTCGTTTGGCGGGACCCAGGGGAAGAGCCTTCTCTGTGGCGGCCCCGACCCTTTTGAACCAACTCCCCCCAGATATCAGAGTTGCCCCCTACCCTCCTAGTCTTTCGTAAGCTCCTTAAAACCCACCTCTGTCGTCAGGCATGGGGGAATTGACATTTTCCCTCCCCCTAGGCTTATAAAATTTATGTATGGTATGCTAGTATGTATGATTGGTTTCTAAATTGGGGGTTTTTAAATTAACTTAAATATTAGATTTGTTTACATTGTATTATTATTGCTGTGAGCCGCCCCGAGTCTGCGGAGAGGGGCGGCATACAAATCTGATTAATAAAATAAATTAATTAATAATAAATCCTATACCATTATATAGGCATAAGTCAATGCCTCTTTTTCCCCTTTGTCCTACATTTTCCCCTTCTCTTCTCCCTCCTTACCTTCCCAGTATTATTTTTGGGAAGTTAGTTTATATAATGAACTAATAAAAAATACCCATCCCCTTCATTTCAGATTGCCGTTTATGGAAAGAACTTCTGTGTCTCAGCCAAAAATGCCTTCAATCTCCTGATGCGGAACGTTGTCAGGTAACCAAGTTGGGAGGGCTGAGTCCCTCAGACAAACCTGTCCAAGGAAGGAGGGAGATATGGTATCCCTTTCACCTTTCGCTTCTTCTCAATGCAGAGTCGTAGTCCTGGATAAAGTCACAGATCTGCTGCTGTTCTTTGGGAAGCTCCTGGTAGTTGGAGGAGTTGGTGTCCTGTCCTTTTTCTTCTTCACGGGAAGAATCCCCATTGATGATCCTCGGTTCAAGTCCCCAGCCCTCAACTACTACTGGTTGCCCATTCTGGTATGTCACGGCGGCTGTTTTGGTGGGCAATTACGTGGCTTCTTTCTGCCTCCTTGAAACTTTCTTATAAAACAATTTTGGACAGAGGAGATACAAAATTGGAATCTGAGGGTTGAGCTACAGGTAGTCCTTGACTTAGGATCATTACAGAGTCTGTAATTATGGTCATCAATCATTGTCATAAATTGAGGCATCCTGTGACTGAATCCGGGTTTTTTTTTGAGGAAGTTGTTAGGTGAATGTTGTGGTCATTAAGCAAATGCCACAGTCAGGGCCGCCGATAGACGGGTACTACTGGGAGCCCCGTACCGGGCCCGGTGATTAGAGGGGCCCCGCATTAACGCCGTCAATCAGAGCTTCCCTTTGGTAAAAGAAAAATAACCCGGATGAATGGACGTGAGGGAAACTCGAGGCGCCTTCCCAAAGCAAAAGAAGGGAGGTTTGTTGTCATGTGGGGCTGGTCTTCAGAACCCGGTTGTAACAGTGCGCTCCTGCTCGATGCCGCGGTTTTTGGCGCTCTCCTGCTGGGCCCCAAAGAAGGAAGTCAGGAAGAAGGAGAGCTTCATTCTTCGCGCCTTTTTCCCGCCTTCCTTCTTTGGGGCCCAGGAGGAGAGCGCAGAAAACCGCGGCATCGAGCAGAAGCCGGGGGACAGCTGCGAGCAGGAGCCCCAGGACGGAAGTACTGGCAGCGCCCCGCCCAGCTGGAGCTTTCCTGGCATCGTCGGCAAGTGTCCTTTGTGGCCCGGTGGGAGGCGGTAGGACGGGGGGCGGCTGCAGCGGCCGCAGGCAGTCGCGGGGAGATGGCGGCGGCGAGAGGGAGCTCCAGGCGGCGGTGAGAGGGAGCGCTCTCTCTCTCTCTCTCAGCTGACTGCAAGCGGGAGCCCTGACGTGCGGTTGGACGTGCTGCTGGACGTCGTACATGCTGGCGCTGCGGGCCTGGCATATACAGTGTCCAGCAGCACGTCCAGCTGCCGCCATCAGGGCTCCCGCTTGCAGTCAGCTGAGAGAGAGAGAGAAAGAAAGAAAGAAAGAGAGACATATAAGAGAGGCAGAGAGAGAGAGAAAGAGAGACATAGCAAGAGAGGCAGAGAAAGAGAGACAGAGCAAGAAAGAAAGACAGCAAGAGAGGCAGAGAAAGAGATATAGAGAAAGAGAGAGTGAAAGAGAGACATAGCAAGAGAGGCAGAGAGAGAGAAAAAGAAAGAGAGACATAGCAAGAGAAAAAGAGAGACTTAGCAAGAGAGGCAGAGAGAGAGAGACAGAGCAAGAAAGAAAGACAGCAAGACAGGCAGAGAAAGAGAGATAGAGAAAGAGAGAGAGAAAGAGAGACATAGCAAGAGAGGCAGAGAGAGAGAAAAAGAAAGAGAGGCATAGCAAGAGAAAAAGAGAGACTTAGCAAGAGAGGCAGAGAGAGAGAGAAAGAAAGAGAGACAGAGAGAGAGAAAGAGAGAGAAAGAAAGAGAGATAGCAAGAGAGGCAAAGAGAAAGAAAGAGACATATAGCAAGACAGTGAAACAGAGAGAGAAAAAAGCAAGAAAGAGATAGCAAGGGAGACAGAGAGAGAGAGAGCAAGGGAGAGAGAAAGACAGAGGAAGGGAAGGAGAGAGAAAGAGAGCAAAAAAGAGAGGAAGAAAGAAAGAAAGAGGGATGGAGAGAAAGAATGGAAGGAAGGAAAAGAGAGAAAGAGGGAGAAATAGAGCGAAAGGGAGGAAGAGAGAGGGGATTTTTGTCCAAACTTTTCTTTAGCGCCCCCCCCCCCCCCGCTCAATGTTCCCCAGGATTTTGAAAATATGAATAATGTGCCGTGGCTCAAAAAAGGTTGGGAAACACTGACTTATACAACGATAGAATCCCTGTATTATCAGAGGGTCTCCAACCTTGGCGACTTTAAGACTTGCGGACTTCAACTCCCAGAGTTCCCCAGGCAGCTTCGCTGGCTGAGGAACTCTAGGAGTTGAAGTCTGCAAGTCTTAAAGTCGCCAAGATTGGAGACCTCCTGCTCTATCTACACTGCTCAAAAAAATAAAGGAAACACTTAAACAATACAATATAACTCCAAGTAAATCAAACTTCTGTGAAATCAAACTGTCCACTTAGGAAGCAACGCTGATTGACAACTTGGAGTTTATATTGTGTTGTTTAAGTGTTCCCTTCACTTTTTTTTGAGCAGTGTACTTTGAAATTAACTTGGATACCACGGGCTCGTTCAGACTTGCGTTCACCGATGGGCGTAAAAACTAGATTGAAAAGGATATTGAGATGTGAAGCAATATGAAATTGTATTTGGTTTTTTTTTAACAGCTCCTATTTTAATACCACTGATAACTACACAACCCCCTGGATAATTAGAATAGAATAACAGTGGGAAGGCACCTTGGAGGTCTTCTAGTCTAACCCCCTGCTTAGACAGGAATCCTACACTACTTCAGACAGATGATTTTTTTTAAAAAAAGTAGTTATTATGTAAACATTAAAAAAATAAGATAGTACATAATCTATCATTTTACAATATACTTATTTGTTTGTTTAAATTTTGTATTTGCATTTTATAAGACAAGCAACAAAACAACATAACAAACACCACCCCCGTCCCTTTTGAACTGTTATCCTCACAGTTCCTTCTTTATATAGTTATATGGCCTGTAACATCAGCGGTTATTATATGATTATTCTATAGTTCCAGTAAAACTAAGGTCAAGTTGTTGCTATCATAATCTTATGAATAAAGTTAATTCTGGGAACATCGGGTTTTATTTACAGCTATTTTCAGATGATTATCTAACATCTTCTTAAAAACTTTTAAAAAGTAGTTTTAAAATGGCGGGGAGGGGGAGGGGGCCCCAGACACTTAGGCTGTATGGGGCCCCAAAATTCCTGATGGCGGCCCTGGCCACAGTTGTCCAGCAAATCCATTTTATCTGATTTTTTTTGCTGGAAAGCAGAAATAAATGACAGAAATTGCTTTTTTAAAAAGCACCAATGAAAAATCATAGTTTTAACTGTGGGACATTGCAGTTCAACAGTGATTGCTCCCAGATCAGACCAGTTCTTAGATCTGATAATGACGGTGGCAGACGATTCCGTCCATCTGCCCAGGACACTCCGCCCACTCACCTGGGATGCTCTGTCCACTTGCCCAGTATGCTTCTTCACATGTGAACTGCTGGCAATCTAATTTAGAACCCACCACTGTTGCAGACTCAAACTCAACCCTGATAAGGCGGAGTGGCTGTGGGTTTTGCCTCCCAAGGACAATTCTATCTGTCCATCCATAACCCTGGGGGGGGAGTCATTGACCCCCTCAGAGAGGGTCCGCAATTTGGGCATCCTCCTCGATCCACAGCTCACATTAGAGAAACATCTTTCAGCTGTGGCAAGGGGGGCGTTTGCCGAGGTTCGCCTGGTGCACCAGTTGCGGCCCTATCTGGACCAGGAGTCACTGCTCACAGTCACTCATGCTCTCATCACCTCGAGGCTTGACTACTGTAATGCTCTCTACATGGGGCTACCTTTGAAAAGTGTTCGGAAACTTCAGATCGTGCAGAATGCAGCTGCGAGAGCAACCATGGGCTTCTCCAAATATGCCCATGTTACACCAACACTCCGCAGTCTGCATTGGTTGCCAATCAGTTTCCGGTCACAATTCAAAGTGTTGGTTATGACCTATAAAGCCCTTCATGGCACCGGACCAGATTATCTCAGGGACCGCCTTCTGCTGCACGAATCCCAGCGACCAGTTAGGTCCCACAGAGTGGGCCTTCTCCGGGTCCCGTCAATTAAACAATGTCGCTTGGCGGGACCCAGGGGAAGAGCCTTCTCTGTGGCGGCCCCGGCCCTCTGTAACCAACTCCCCCCAGAGATTAGAATTGCCCCCACCCTCCTCGCCTTTCGTAAGCTTCTTAAAACCCACCTCTGCCGTCAGGCATGGGGGAACTGAGATATTCTTTCCCCCTAGGCCTTTACAATTTACGCATGGTATGTCTGTATGTATGTTTGGTTTTACAATAGGGGTTTTTAACTGTTTACATTGGATTGTCATATGCTGTTTGCTACTGTTGTTAGCCGCCCCGAGTCTATGGAGAGGGGCGGCATACAAATCCAATCCAATCCAATCCAATCAAATCAAACAAAGATGATTAGGGGACTGGAAACCTCTGAAGAACAGTTGCAGGAACTGGGTATGTCTAATTTAATGGAAAGAAGGACTAGGGGAGACATGATAACAGTGTTCCAATATCTCAGGGGCTGTCACAAAGAAGAGGGAGTCAAATAATTCTCCAAAGCACCTGAGGACAGGACAAGAAGCAATGGGTGGAAACTAAATGAGGAGAAGTAACTTAGAAATTTCCTGACAGTTAGAACAATTAATCAGTGGAACAGCTTTGCCTTTGGAAGTTGTGGGTTGCTCCAACATTGGAAGTTTTTAAGAAGTGATTGGACAACCACTTGTCTGAAATGGTGTAGGGCAGGGGTAGGCAAAGTTGGCTCTTCTGTGACATGTGGACTTCAACTCCCAGAATTCTTGAGCTAGCATGATTGGCTCAGGAATTCTGGGAGTTGAAATCCACAAGTCATAGAAGAGCCAACTTTGCCTATCCCTGGTGTAGTGTCTCCTGTTTGACCAGTGGGTTGGACTAGAAGACATGCAAAGTCCCTTCCCAACTTTGGTATCCTGAATATAAATTGTGAACCACCAATCAACATCTTTAAGAACATGGTTGATAGGAATATCATACAATGAATAGCATCCCACAGTATTCTAAAATTGAATTTCTCACTAACTTTCAGTTCTCTCATGTATTTCCTCTCTTTCCTTTGCTTCAGACTGTGGTTGTGGGTTCCTACCTCATCGCCCAAGGATTCTTCAGTGTCTACAATATGTGTGTTGACACGCTGTTCCTCTGTTTCTGTGAGTATTCCTCCTCACATTTCTGGATGTCATTTCCCCCCAGAACAGTGTTTCTCGAAGTGGGACCCAAGGAATTAGGAGATCCCCAAGATCCTCTCTGGGATCTGTGAGACCAAAACAATTTGCCAGCCTTAATGATACAGTATTAAAATCCCATCAAACAATGGTGAGAGAGGTAGCGGTGGCAAATGCATTACTTTTAATGTTTAATACAGTAAATATCAATACGTACCACCCATATAAGGAGGTGTAGCAGCTCAATAGCCTAAAAGACACCAGAGAAGTCTATGCTACAGCACTTTCAGTCTTACCATTGTGTGGCAGGTACTTCACAAGAAGCTAATAGCTTTTCGCGTTTTGCCACTGTGGTGGGATGTCATGCTGGCTACAAGTCCATGGAAACGTTTTCAGACAATGCTGGGTCAAGGGCTTAAACTAAATTGCACATTGCCTCCTAAATTCAGCTACTACTAAGGGTGTTAAACCCACAGGTACTCCTTTATCTTTCCAAGGTGGGTAAAATGAGGACCTAAGCAGGTTACAGAATTAGCATATTGCCCCCAACAATCTGAGTCCTCATTTTACCCACCTCGGAAGGATGGAAGGCTGAGTCAACCTTGAGCCAGTGGTGAGATTTGAACTGCTGAGCTACAGCTAGCAGTTAGCTGAAGTAGCCTGCGGTGCCCCACTCTAACCACCACGCCACCCCAGCCCATATTGAACAGCCACTTCTCTGAAATGGCATAGGGCAGGGATCCCACTCCAACTTGGCACTAAGACTTGTGGACTTCAACTCCTAGAATTCTCCAGCCAGCTATGCTGACTGGAGAATTCTGGGAGTTGAAGTCCACAAGTCTTAAAGTTGCTGAGTTTTAAGAACTCTGGCATAAGGTCTCCTGATCGAGCAAGAGGTTGAAGTCGAAAACCTCCAAGGTCTCTTCCATCTCAGTTATTCTATGCACATCTATGAAAACGTTGCTACCCTGTTTTCCCGAAAATAAGACCTACCCCGAAAGTAAGGCATGTCAGGTTTTGCAGAATTTGCTAATATAAGGCACCCCCCGAAAATAAGGCATAGTCAAGTTTACATACGGTACGGTGGAAAAACATACGGTACCATTCAAAGCTGTTCATAGCGGTACTGTAATAATGTGGCCTCCCCTGCTGGCCCCTTCCATCGCTTTGTACCGTCCAGTACAGCAGACACAGTCTGCTGTTGTCTCACCGCCATTACAGTCTCCACTACAGTGCGTAGGCTGTAGTTCCTCTGGTGGCCAGAAGCTGCAATAGCAGGAGTATACTGTTGTACCATATAAGTGCCGTCGTTTGTGTGTGTGGGTGCCATACTGACAGGTACCGTACCGTAATCAGTGTACCGTACGGTACACTTTCTTTGGGTGTGTCAGTTTTTCTGCCTTTGAATTTGTCTTATTTGAGAAATATAAGGCACCCCCCGAAAATAAGACGTAGCACAACTTTTGGAGCAAAAATTAATATAAGACAGTGTCTTATTTTCGGGGAAACTCGGTAAGAGAATGTCAGGGAGCTGTCCAATGCAGTCAGCAGGAATCAAGGATCAGAACAGTATCTGCAGAGTCTCAAATTGGAGAAGAAATGTACCATACAACCAGCCTGGTGTAAATGCCTTCTCTTTGTACCCGTAGTGGAAGACCTGGAGCGAAATGATGGTACACCAAGGAAGCCCTATTACATGTCCAAGTCTCTTATGAAGATCTTGAACAAGAATAACAAGAAGGCCAAGGACAAATAGTGGCTGGAAGAAACCCATCAATTTATGTTATTGGTCCCTATCATTTCTTTTCATCCACATCAGAGACAATGTAATGCACCCCCCTTTCCCCTTCACACAATGACTTCCACAACTTGACTTGGAAACTCTTCCTCGTGTTATTTTTTTGTTGCCATGGTGCCATTTACAGGAAACAACTCCACCCATATTGGTATTTATTGTTAATCATATTGCAGATTGTCTATTTATGAATAATCTATTTAATTTCTCTCCCGTGGAATCCTTGTTTTGATCTCCATTTTGATCTTCCCAAACCTTTTCTGCTTCAGAAGAAGCCTGGTTTGGGATCATCCAACCTATCATGGCTCTTTTGCACCCAATTGTCTTTCTGTCTTTCAGGGTCTAGATCAGGGTTCTTTCCATACTCTTTGGTTGTCCACTTGCTCCATTTGTAAAATGCAACCTTCTTTTTAGCTACATTCCGGGCCAAATCAGGCAGTGGTGAACCTCAACAAAACTCCTTCTTAGAACGTGTCCTGCAGAAGCAGATCTTCTCCTGTTGCCACCATCTCTGTGTGGAACAATCTCAGAAACGTCCTGCTTCCCTGACACATAGAGTGGATATACCCTCTGGAAGAGTGCCTTGGGCCAGGTGTCCAGATGTTCTCTAGATGTCCTCCCGAGCTGGAGTTGGAATCCAAATCGTTTTGATTGCTCGGTCCATCCTTGTTCAGCTTCGGTGAATGTTAGTGCATGGTTGGCCTTTTCAGATACTGGGAACATTTTCTAAAGGGCTGTTCCAACCCTGTGTCTCCGATTTATATTTTTATCCTTGACAATTGTTAGAGGATTTAAACCCAGTGTGTTGTTGAATTCCTGTTTCTAAACTCCTTCCCCGGCCAAAGACTTGTCTGAAACTTGGTAAATTATTCCAACTTGTATTTCAGATCGAATTGTTCTTTTTCCTCTGTAGCCAATTCTCTTTCTGAATGTCTTACTGGTTGAATTGTTCAATATTGCACTGGACAAGCACCAAATGACAAATGGTTTTTGGTAAGGTGAATGTTGGCCACTTTATTTCCTAAGTGCCTTTGTGGATAAACTCCAATTTCTGATATTGCAGTGCCAACATTTGTCCTGAATTTTTGATTTACAAACCAGCTTAATTTATGCCAACCTCTATTTTTGCTCCCCCTCCCCACTTTTATCATCCTGCATTGGTTTTTCCTTTCCCCCCCCCTTTTCAGAGTATCTCTTGCCATTAAAATAAAAAAGAAAAATCATAAACACAATATTATGGCAAGATGCACAACCACTGCTCTTCAAATCAAGTGCCGTTGCAGGCATTTTCTGTACATAGATTTTTCTCATGTATAAAAATGAAAAAAAAATTGTTTTATACAAAGAATATGTGTATATTAAATATGATTTCAAATAACAAGTGTTTGCGATCTTCCTTCTGTATATACACTCTCTCATTTTGCTAATAAGAGTTTACCTGGTTCCAATAATCCCATTCTTTTATTTATTTTTTAAAGATTTATTTATTAAACTTTGCAGATTAAAAATAAATATAGATCACAATAGTCTTTACAGATCTCAACCCATTTCATTGTATTTCTTATTTACATATCTACATATCTACATACATATTACATTTAAACATGCCTAGGATAAACATAAATCCATCCTAAGATAAAATACAGGAAATAGTATAAGGGCAGACTAGATGGACCATGAGGTCTTTTTCTGCTGTCAGTCTTCTATGTTTCTATATACAATGTATTTTTTTCTAGAAAATAAGGCAGGTATAATAAATAAGATAGATATAAATATATAAACTTATAAATGTACAGAGGTATCAATAAATACGCATGACAGGTAAGTAAATAAGTATGTGAATTGCTTACTTATCCATCTGTTTTTATACACCCTTAAACATTATCTATTTCATATTTATAGGTTTATCTGTTTTTGTATGCACTAACTAACACATTATATCATACTACCTTGTTTCTATCCTCAATCCATTTGTGCCGATTATTCCATCTCTCATCAAATTCTTTATCATTTATTCCCTTAATTTCCATAGTCATTTTTTTCATTTCTACGCATTTATAAATGTTATCTATAGTATTGTTTTCTGATGGAGTAATTGTATTTTTGTACAATTTAAGGTGACCAGATTATAACTTCGGTAAAGCGAGACATAATTGACCGGGGTGGGGGGGGATGACTGAAAAATCTCTGGAATGGTGAAGAGGTGCGCGTTCGGTCTCTTCTCCAACCCTCTGATCTCTCTCTCTCAGGGGTTCCCAAACTTGGCAACTTTAAGACTTGTGGACTTCAACTCCCAGAATTCTATAGCCAGCTATGCTGGCTGGAGAATTCTGGGAGTTGAAGTCCACAAGTCTTAAAGTTGCCAAGTTCGAAGACCTCTGCTCTCTCTGTTGGGTATGCACAAAACAATCCATAGCCGGCACCGCTTATCATTAATATCTATCCTGTGTTCATGTTCCTCTGTAATACCATGATTTTCTACCCAACATAGGAACACAGAATGATGCATATTATGCACAGTTTTCATGTAAAATGCTATGGCGTTAGGTGGAATACAAATCCAAATAATTAATTAATTAATTAATTAATTAATTAATTAATTAATAAATAATTTGATTTCAAGATAGAGCATTCATGTTTGCTAATATGCTAATATTAGACAAATGTTTGTCTAATATGTTTGATGCTTAAATAGGATGGCATTATCGAGACACTCTGGAGAAGTGGATCTTCAAAAAGTGGACTTCTTCAGGCAGTGTCTAGGGAATCTTCAAGAGTTTCAAGAAGAACACCAAGGAAAAGGATGACACAAGGCTATTTTTTAATTTAGACTTTATTTTTGACATTCTCACAGCCCTAGTAACAGTTATACACTTATTTTGTTATGTTTTTGTTTTTAAACAAACAGGTTGAAACTACAGTTCCATTTCCTGTACATGATCCAGTAATGTCAAACCACCGCTTCATTTTTTTCTTTGCCCCCCCCAAAATAATTCAGAACAGTTGTAATAATTATAAAGATAGTAATAATCTGCATATAACCACGCAGCAGAGTCTTCAGTTTGCATTTGTACAGTAGATGTTGTCTTTTCATTTCTTTTACCATTGCTGACTTTACCAAGTTTTTCAACCTGCCTCCATAATTTGGCCAGAGGCGCTGCTTCTTTTCCCGCCTGAGGCTCCGGCCGGCGCTCAACTCTGTTTCCAGCACAGCCACTTTCTCCCACAGGGAAGCCACCTGGGACTCGCCGGCTGCCTCAGCCATCCTGTCTCTCTCTCCCTGTGAGGGGCTGTGGTGTCGGCCGCTCAGTGATAAGCCAGGCAGGCTGAGTGTTGTGGTTAGTTCTGGCCCAGCTCCTGCCCCAAGGAATGTGGAGGTGGATGTGGGGGAAACATCCACATGCCGCAGGCCTGTTTTGCTTCCAGTAGAATCTGTCTCCTCTGACCAAGGAAGCATGAGTGACAGGAAAGAGGGGAGTTTGGCAGACAGCCCAGGAGGAGATCAATCATCTGTATCATCCCTGGATTCTGAACAAGAATTAATGACACATCCACACATGCATAGGGTGGTGCATAGGAGACAACAACTGAAGGATTATTACAAGAGAAAATGAGGCCACCTGTGGTTGGGTGGGGCTGCTGTAATTAGTGCTACAGATAAAAAGAGCAGCATGCTGGTTTAGCCTTGTGGAAGTTTATCTGATTCATAGTTCATCAAGATCGTGGTTTTGCTGTTTCCCTGTTCAAGACTGTGTATGGACTTTCTGGACTTTGGAATTTGGACTCAATTTTCCCAGTTATTGGGTGAGAAATTGGATTGCATTTAACCTGTGCCTTGTGTGCACCAGAAAATCCCTTTGACGTTTAAAAAGGGAGTTTTTCTGCTTTTCTGTTGATAAAGACTTTTGGTTTTCCTTCTATCGCATGGTGTGTGTCTTTCTGGACTAATTTCCCTGTAATTATCCGGCGGTTGGGACATGCCGGCATAACAAAGCTGAGCCAGAAAGAAGGAAATATAGGACAGGATAGAGCAGGGATGGGTGAGCGGGACCAGCTGATCGTTGGAACAACCACCAGTTCGCTTGAACTGGTCTGAACCGGCAGCAACTCGCCAATAATCATAGCCCCTGATTATGAGTTCAGGAGCAAAGGACAGGATGATTTTGGGCCAGTCATTCTAATTCAGCCCAACTCGCTTCACGCAATGTCTATGGAAATTCTCAATCATCCAAGTCATTGTTGTCCCAAAGATGTTTTTTCAAGAGGCAACTGGAATTTCTAGAACAGGAGTGTCAAACTCAAGGTTTGTGGGCCAAATCTGGTCCACAGGTTGCTTAGATCTGGCCCATGGGGTCAGCCTGGGAACAGCAAAGGAATGGTCCACAGTGCCTCTGCCAGCAAAAATGGAGCTTGGGAGCCAGGATGCAGCTCCGTTCTTGGTAGCAGAGGGCTAGCAAAACCAACTAAAAACAAAAGGATAAATGTTTCTCCTTTGATATTTGAGCATGCAAGGAGTGGGAAAGAGGAAAGACAAAAAAGAAGAAGGAAAAATGGGAAGAAAAAAGGAAGTAAGGAAAGGAAAAAGGAAAGGAGGGAAGGAAGGGAGATTATAATAAGAGTGAGCCAGGGTCTCATGGAAGTCCTGTCTTAGCACTTGGCACCACAGTTGCCCCCTGACATGAGTGATGTTGAGCTGACCACTTCCCCCCCACTCCCCAAGGTTAAACAACCCTGATGCGGCCCTCAATGAATCTACTTTGACATCTATTGTGGTCTGTTTGCATCCTGCGCAATTAGTAATGGACCCAGAGGACTCAGAGACAGTGGAGGCATGGTATAGGCATCCTGTATTCCTGGCACCCAAGACCGACAGTGGTGTCATTGGCTGAATAGCAACCAGGGCTTCTGCACTTTCTGAGTGACTCGGGAGAAGAGGAGGAGCCTCTTCTTGATGCTTGGGTTCGCAGGGCCTCTAGGTGGCACGAGTGGTTACTCAGGTTTACTTGGGAGTAGCACTGCTGACTACTGGGCCATGCCCTCAAGCTATTTAAGGAGTAGTCACATGGCACTTCGGTGCAGAGAACAATGCAGTTCATCCTAGAAATTGAGTTTCAGTTCTTGTGTTTCGGCTTGTGTTTAAAAGGACTACATTCTTGGCTTTCTCGAGGAGCTACGTGAATGTGACTTTTGCTACAAAGGGGGATCTCACACACACACACCAGGACACTGCTATCATCATAAATATGAGCCAGTTGCCAAGCATCCGAATTTTGATCATATGATCATGGTGATGTGGCAACGGTCGTTTAAAAAACAGTCTTGAGTCACTTTTTTTCAGTGGCATTGTTACTTTGAATGGTCACTAAATGAACTGCTCTAAGTCAAGGCCTATCTGTAGATTTGGATTTTTTTAAAAAAAAGTTTTCTTAATTGTGGGCTAACCCGTTGTTTTACAAGCCACAGAATTCCAAGAAATACAGCAAATCCCACGGATGGGTTAAGGTTCTAACGTTGAACCTCCTCTTCGTGTTTTGGTTTCTGGTCTGATCCAGAATGGGCCACCCTCTTTGAAAAAAACCCCCAAAGAAACTTCAGAGACAGCAGAGATGGCTTCATATTGTCATTTTAATTTATTTCAGGCAGTGAATGTCTAAAGTAGCAGCTTCTAGCTTGCAAAAATCTTCGGAGGAGCTCTCCTCATTGAATAGGGAAATGCAACCCCATCCACGTTCATCCAGCAACACATCCCTTCCCTCCCCCCAAGCCATAAAAATCAAAACACCACCCCAACCATTCAATCAACGTCTCATTATTTCTATTCATCCAGTGGCCAATTCTCATTCTTTGGCATCTCTTTATTTCTTCGGATCTTGGAAATTGGGTTCAAAGGGGAGGAAGCAGGAAATGGCCTGAAAATGAGGGAAAAAACACATTATCAGTAACGGGTTTTATTTACCTTTGCTACTGGTTCAGAGACATGTGTGCACATATGCTGGCTTCTGAGCATGCTCAGATAGTCTGTGATGACGTCAGGGCAGGTGGGTGGAGCCTCCTGCTGACGTCGCTACGGGTTTGTCCAAACCGGTACGAACTGGTAGCAACCCACCACTGATTATTATTGGTTTTTGAGGCCTCCCTGAATGTTAGTGTCGCAGGTGTTGTGAGGTTCGCTGCTGCTTTTAAAGCCTAGGAAGGAATGCTCTGGAGGGAAGAAGACAGTTTGCCAAAAGAACTGGGCCGGAGTCAATGCTACTTCAGTTACCACAGGATATGACCAGTTCCAGAGCAGGTTGCAGGTGGTTGAAGTTGGAGAGGAAGTAGCATCATTTAATTACATTTCCCTTTTTTAGCGGAGGGTTGAGAAAAATAAAACTTAAAAAGATGGAAGGAAAACAAAGAATGGTTATAAATGGCAGCTATAGGTAATCCTCAGTTTACAACCATTTGTTTAGCAAACAAATTACAGCAGCACTGAAAAAGGGACTTACAACTAGTCCTCATACGACAGTTACAGGATCCTCATGTCAGCATAATCAAAATTTGTGTCCTTGGCAACCAGCAAGTATTTACAATGTCTAACGTTTTTCTCCAACACAATTAGCCTTCCTTTCTCCCTCCCACCCTTTCCTCCTTCCCTTTCTTTTCCACCCTCCCTCCCTTTCCTTTCTCCCTCCCTCCTTCCTCCCATTCCTCCTTTACCTCCTTCCTTCCTCCCTCCTTCTCCTCCCTCGATTTCTTCTTTCCTTCCTTCTCTTCCTCCTCCTCCCTTTTTTTCCTTTGCCTTCCTTCCTTCCTTCCTTTCATCCACCCACCCATTCATCCTTTTCTCTTTCCCTTTCCTGTGGTGGCGCAGTGGTTCGAATGCAGTATTGCAAGCTAACACTACCAGTGGTCCCTCTAATTTTTTTGGGGGGTGGGCGGAAAAGTATAGTGTCTGAGCGGCAGTCCCTTCGGGACTGGGCAGCACAGACAGAAATAAATAAATAAATAAATAAATAAACAAACAAACAAAAAACCCACCCTGTTTTGCCTCAGAGAATTTCAAAATAAAATACTGTACTGTGTGTCTATAACAGTGAGCTCATAATAGGGCAACTCTATCAATATCAAAATGCCACTTAAATAGTTGAGCTAGTTTCAAACTAGATTTTGATTTTCTTTCTCTCTTCCTTACTCCCATTCTTTTTTTTCTCCTTTCCTTCCTCTCTTTTTTCTATCTTTCTCTCTCTTCCTCTCTTCCTCTCTCTCTCCTTCCCTCTCACTCTTTCCCTCTCGGCTTCTGGGCAGGTTTGGAAAACTCTGAGTTGATGATGATTTTTAAGTGAGCGATTGCTCACTGCTCAGCTTAGAGGGAACTATGAACACTACTGACTGCCAGCAGTTTGATTCTGACCGGCTCAATATCGACTCAGCCTTCCATCCTTCCGAGGTGGGTAAAATGAGGATCCAGATTGTTGGAGGCAATATGCTGGCTCTGTAAACCGCTTAGAGAGGGCTGTAAAGTGGTATGTAAGTTTAAGTGCTAGTGCTGATATTGCTATTGCCATTTCTTCCTTTCCTTTCCTTTCCTTTCCTTTCTCCTTTCCTCTCCTCACATCCTTTCTCCCTCTCCTCTCCTCGTGTCCTTTCTCTTCTCTTCCCTTCCTCTCCTCCCTCCCTCTTAAGAGTTCATCCACCAAGCCAAACCCAAATGGAGCCAAATCCAACTGTATATGCCCAGCATCTCCAGTGTGGTGAAAGCTGCTCTCCCACTCTTAACTCTTTATTGAGGCCCAGTTCCCATCCATAAGTGTTTTCTTTTTCAAGAGTAGGCAATGAGCTGGCCCTGGTTGCCCTTCCCATACTCTCAGCCTTGTACCCATGACTTACTTTGTCCCCCTGGAACGTGCTTTCTTGCCACGGCCCAGTGGGCCTGCAAGCGTTGAAGGAGACGGTCCTTCTCCTCTCCCTCTCGCAAAGCTTTCTGCCAAAAATAGAAGAGGAAAGTGAAGTTGAACCAGGAGTAAATCCAGGGATATATGGGAAGGGGCAGGGGAGTCAAAGGTCAAGATGGCGGATGTAGCCTCACCACATTTTTAATGTGGGATCACGTGGCTGCCATCTTGATTATTTTTGACACCTGTGGGCTTCCCTGAGTAAACCTTGCCTGCTGAAAAAGCACCATTTTGTTCCACATGGAAACCGCTTCTGAACTTTGTGCTTAGAGTGGAAAAGAATGAAACTTTGATTTGGGGTTTTACCAATTAGATTGATAGATCTTTAGAGCAGTGTTTTTCAACCAGTGTGCCGTGGCACACTAGTGTGCCGCGAGACATGGTCAGGTGTGCCGTGAAGCTCGGAGAGAGAGAAAGCAAGAGAACAAGAGAAAGAAAGAAAGAGAGAGAGAAAGAGAGAGAGGGAAGGAAGGAGAGAGAAAAAGACAGGGAGGTAGGGAGGGAGAGAGAAAGAGCAAAAAAGAGAGGAAGGAAGGAAGAGAAAGAAAGAGGGATGGAGAGAGAAAGAAAGAGGAAGGAAGGGAGAGAAAGAGGGAGGGAGAGAGAAATAGAGCGAAAGGGAGGAAGAGAGAGAGAGAATTTTTTTGTCCAAACTTTTTTTAGCCCCCCCCCCCTCCACTCAATGTGCCCCAGGGTTTCATAAAAGTAAAAAATGTGCCGCGGCTCAAAAAAGGTTGAAAATCACTGCTTTAGAGAAATGGCTTGTTCATGTTATTTTGAAAAAATCAAGAAGTTGTAATTTGATGTTAATGCCTTATTTTACTGCAACAGAGTTGGGAGTCGAATCGATGTTTCTTTTTCTTTTATTACCCTTCCTTGCTTCTCTTCCACCCTTTCCCTCTCATAGTGTTCCTATTTACTTGTGCATTTGTATCTTATCCTACAAACCAATATACAGTGTTCCCTCAATTTTCGCGGGAGATGCGTTCCGAGACCGCCCGCAAAAGTCGAATTTCCGCGAAGTAGAGATGCGGAAGTAAATACACTATTTTTGGCTATGAACAGTATCACAGGCCTTCCCTTAACACTTTAAACCCCTAAATTACAATTTCCCATTCCCTTAGCAACCATTTAGATTATTGTTCACCATGTTTATTTAAGTTTATTAAAAAATATATTTATTAAAGGCGGATGAAAGTTTGGCGATGACATATGACGTCATCGGGTGAGAAAAACCGTGGTATAGGGGGAAAACCCGCAAAGTATTTTTTAATTAATATTTTTGAAAAACCATGGTATAGACTTTTCACGAAGTTCGAACCCACGAAAATCAAGGGAACACTGTACAGTGATACCTTGTCTTACAAACTTAATGGGTTCTGGGACGAGGTTCTTAAGGTGAAAAGTTTGTAAGACGAAACAATATTTCCCATAGGAATCAATGGAAAAGCAATTAATGCGTGCAAGCCCAAAATTCACCCCTTTTGCCAGCCGAAGCACCCGTTTTTACACTGCTGGGATTCCCCTGAGGCTCCCCTCCATGAGAAACCCCACCTCTGGACTTCTGTGTTTTTGCAATGCTGCAATTTCACTGAGGCTCCTCTCGCTGGGAAACCCCACCTCCGGACTTCCGTTGCCAGCAAAGCGCCTGTTTTTCCGCTGCTGGGATTCCCATGCTGGTATTCCCCTGCAACATCGCAAAAACACAGAAGTCCAGAAGTGGCGTTTCCCATGGAGGGGAGCTCAGGGGAATCCCAGCAGCGCAGAAATGGGTGCTTTGCTGGCAATGGAAGTCCGGAGGCGGTGCATCACAGTGGTGGCGGTGGGTTTGTAAGGTGAAAATAGTTTGTAAGAAGAGGCAAAAAAATCTTAAACCCCGGGTTTGTATCTCGAAAAGTTTGTATGGTGAGGCGTTTGTAAGACGAGGTATCACTGTACTGTATTTTTCAGACTATAAGATGAACCTTTTTCCTCCCTAAAAGAGACTGAAATTTTGGTGTGTCTTATACACTGAATGTAGCTTTTTGAACGCTTTTTTTTCTAGCCCTAATGAGGCGCTAACAATCTTCCTAGTTTGCAGGCTTTTTCATTGCTACTCGTTCTGAATAAGGTTTTTTCTAGCCGTAACAAGGTGCTAACAATATTTCCAGCTCTTACCAGCCTGCAGGCTTTTTCATTGTTACTCTCTGCGAAGAATGGTTTTTCCTGGCCCTAAGTCTTTGCAGACTTTTTTTCATTGCTACTCACTCCAGGTAAGGTTTTTTTAAGCCCTTAATGAGGGGATAAAGTAATGTGCTGAAGCTGTCCAGACTAAGGATGCAAGCCAGATGAAAGTTTCTAGACAGAGTTTTTCCCCTATTTTCCTCCCCGAAAACTAAGGTGCGTCTTATACTCCGGTGTCTTTTACTCCAAAAATTACGATAAATGTTAAACCGAAAAGGCACCACTTTGGAGAAAACACTGCTGATGATTAATCTTGTATGAAGAGGCTACATGGAGTCCTCAACTTACGACTAGTCACTTAGCAACCAATGTACCATCCAGATAAGACAGGTAGCCCTCAACTTACAACCATTCATTTACTGACCGTTCAAAGTTGGAATGGCACTGGAAAAAACCAGTCCTCACCGTTACAACTGTGGCAGCACCCCTAAAATCATGTGTTCAAAACATGGGCCCATTGTAACCACATAGTTACAGTGGCTGACATATCCTGGGTCATGTGATAATCAATTGTGAGCTTCCCAACAAGTCACATCAATGGGAAAAGTCAAATTCACTTAGACAAAAATTTTAGGCAAGTGAATTTGCTGTGGTTTGCTTAACCACTGTGGGGGGATGGAGGGGAAGGTTGTACAATTTGGAGTGGAAGGTTGTACAACCGCCTTGCTTGGCAGCAGAAGTTGTGGTCACAAACGTGATTGTTCAGTTGAGGATTGCTTGAAATTTGGAGAAACAATGTGTAGCTCTGACCCCCAAACCTGAGAATCCTCTTCCTGTCATTTAACCGTTTCCCAAACCTAGTGCAAACGCATTGATAATTTTGATCACCTCCAGCGCATGTGCCTTTAGGTTCTCCATCTCTTGGAGTCCAGCCAATTTTGTGCAGCGTTCCTCTAGGAGAACAGCTCCTTGGCTTAGTTTGGCTTCAGCCTGGATTAGTTGCCTGCGGACTTGTGCGATTTCCTGGCTTCGCTCTTTGGCATCCTGAGATTGTTGACGTAGCTGCTCCTAAATAGGCACAGAGGAGCAGAAGCCATTTACTTCCACAGAGAAGGAGTACAATAAAAAAAAAAGATCAAATGTACAAAACTCTTAAAAAAAAAAAAATTAGATCAAATCTAAAAAAAATCAACCGTTTCCTGAAGAGTGCAAAAAACAGCACACTGGGCAAAATCAGAAGTCTCTTTTTCCAAACTTCTGGTTTGCCTGTTTGGCAATTTTTTACACTCCAGAGATTCAGGGAAACTTCCCTGAAGCCTCTGGGAGCGAAGCAGCCTTTCCCAAGGCCAAAAATCAGCTGGCTAGCATGTGCATATGCACTGGAACTGCCATAGGGCAACACCTTGTGTGCCCTCTGATATTGCTCCGCGTGCAACCTGTGGCACACGTGCCATAGGTTCGCCATCACTGTCCTTAGAGCAGGGGTAGGCAAAGTTGGCTCTTTTATGACATGTGGACTTCAACTCCCAGAATTCCTGAGCTGGCATGACTGGCTCAGGAATTCTGGGAGTTGAAGTCCACAAGTCATAGAAGAGCCAACGTTGCCTATCCCTGTCCTAGAGTATTGTGCGCCAACATTTGAACTTGCCAAGAATCCTTGCATTCTTGTGTTGTGTTCTGGGCTGATTATCTGTAACTTTTGGTCTCTGAACTCCTTGCTTTGTTCTTGTTTTGCTAGATAAATTTGGGATTTATTGCTGTTCAGTCCTGGTGCAGACAGCACTGGGCAGGGCTAATTGTGACCAGAGGCTGTTTGGGGGAGATTTGGAGCACTAAAAGGACCAATTTGAGCTGCCAGCTGTTTGTGTTATCTCTGTACTGTGCCCTGGGTCATCACATCCCCAAAGGTCTTTCCACATTTTATTTGTGTCTTTTAATGACCTTGTATTTCCTTACGTCGGGGTAGAGTCAGGGCAACTGAATGGAGCACAGTGTTTATTGGCCTCACATGTCCCAGCGACCGAAAATGTCACACAGAGTTGGCCTATTCCGGGTCCCATCGACTAAACAATGTTGTCTGGCGGGACCCAGGGGAAGAGCCTTCTCTGTGGTGGCCCCGACCCTCTGGAACCAGCTCCCCCCGGAGATTAGAACTGCCCCCACCCTCCTTGCCTTTTGTAAACTCCTTAAAACCCACCTCTGCCACCAGGCATGGGAGAACTGAGACATTTCCCCTGGGCTTATACAGTTTATGCATGGTATATGTTTGCGTGTATGTTTCTTTTTAAATAAGGGGTTTTAGTGACTTTTAATTATTAGATTCGTTATATATTGTGCTATTACTGTTGTGAGCCGCCCTGAGTCTGCGGAGAGGGGCGACATACAAATGTAATTAATAATAATAATAATAATAATAATAATAATAATAATAATAATAATAATAGGAAGAAGAAGAAGAAGAAGAAGACGACGACGAAGAAGAAGATCAAAGACAAGATTGAAGAAAAGGACCAACCGTCTTTAGGGTTCCCGAATCACGGGATACCCCCAGTCATACCTATCATTACCTGGAGTTTATGTTCTCGGGCAGTGGCTGCATCTTCTACCACCTGAAGATGCCTCTGCCACTCAGCCTGGAGCCGTGTCTGTTCAGCCAAGGACTGGGCCAACAAAGCTTCCTTCTCCTGGATCTGCTGGAGCAAGGCTGGAGCCAAATCGGAGCTGCTTAGGGAATTTGCAAGAGCCTAGAACGGAGACAAAAGAGGTGGGCAAAGATATATCGGAGTTGTCCGATCTGGAAAGAACCGTGTTCTATGCATGCTACATCTAAACATGTTTGAATGTGCAAGTAGGGTAGTGGGGAAAATGCTAGACTAGGAGAAGGCAAGCCTAGGGCATAATAATCTCTCTTTTTTTAAAAAAAATATTTTTTATTGATTTTTTTTTAAGACAAACAAAACAAACAACATTTAACATTTAGAGGAGCTACCATCGCCCCACTAAGTATAGAAGTCTTACTAATACAAAAAAGAAAACTAGTTGTGATTCAGATCAATACAGAAAAATTCTTAATACACTACTATAATATAACGTCTATTTCAACATTTCCATTTCAACATTGTAATTAAAATAATTAAAAATCAATTAATAAATCTAAAAGCTTATTCATAATATTTCTTAATATACCTACTATAATATAATATCTACTTCAACATTTGTATTATAACATTGTGGTTTAAATATATAAAATCAATTACTTGGATTAAAAAAAACTTATCTATAAAATTTCAATACATCATTTATTCAATTTAATATTCCACCAATTATATACTTTCCTCCCAAGTTTTATAAAACTCTGTGTTCCATTTGATTATTTAGCCGTCTCGTCATCATATCTAATTCTGCATATTCCCATGATTTTCTTAAAAACCTCCTCGTCTTTTGGTATTTCCTTTTCTTTCCATTTTTGGGCAAATGTAATTCTTGCCGCTACTAATATATGAATTATTAAATAGTATATTTCTTTTTTATATTTAGTATCAGTAATGCCTAGGAGGGAGAATTCCGGAGCCTTTTTAATCTCCTTATTCGTTATTTCCTTTAACCATTTTTCTACCTTGTTCCAATAGGTCCTAACTTTAGGGCAGGTCCACCATATGTGAAAATATGTACCAATTTCTTTTTTTACATTTCCAACAAATAGGAGCGGTATTTGGGAACATCTTTGAGATCCTATATGGTGGAAGGTGCCATTTATAAAACATCTTAATTTGATTTTTCTTTAAGAGAAATTGATTTAGTTATTTTCTAGTTATTGTTGTGATTCAGTCTGAGGCTCCTCAGGGAATGGCTGGAACTCTGCCGGCTCCATGCTCAGAGGGGGGAGGACGAGGAACAGGAGGAGGAGGAGGACCAGGCAGACGGGGAAGAGGAATGTCAGGACGAGGAGAGGGAGAACAGCCTGAGACCCCCGGGGGGGAGCTCTCCCCAGCGAGTAGCCTGGAGTCCATTAGATGAGAACGCACAAGCCATCATAGATATGAGGCAGAGAAGGGCAGCACAAAGAAGGGGACAATTAGCCAGGTTATTTCCATCCCTAATAGGCAACAGCTGGGTTTGGGGTGTGGTTCTCCCTCAGAAAGGTTGAAAAGGCAGGCCCCGCCCTTCCTGTATTGTGGAGA
This sequence comes from Erythrolamprus reginae, assembly GCF_031021105.1. NCBI lineage: Eukaryota > Metazoa > Chordata > Lepidosauria > Squamata > Dipsadidae > Erythrolamprus > Erythrolamprus reginae. The sequence continues at coordinate 32,859,405 of NC_091951.1, read as the reverse complement.
GTTATTTTTGGGAGTCCTGTGACCTTGCTTCGATCCTTGGCATCTCTGATTCTGGCTTGTGGCCTCGAAGGCTGAAAAACTTGGGGGAGGCGTGGTTTTATTATCTACAGTGGTGTGTGTGCCCAGCAAGAAGCCTGTTGTATTGTCTGGCCGGTGGTGACTCTTCTGTGAAGCTTCATAGCATTCCAGTTTGTAAGAACAGTTTTTGTTATCTGTGTTTGTTTTCAAAGATATAAAATGACTTTGCTTTTCACCAGTGTGTCTGGCTACTCTTTTTAGTTGGTGTTGGCATCTGGGGGAACCCAGACAGAACAGTTATATACCCATAGGGCATAATAATCTCTTAGCCATGTAGTTTCCCTGACTACTCTGGACAAATCTCTTTCTTTCAGACCAACACCAAGGGTTGAGCCCAATTGAGCCCAACATTTATCTTGCTAAGTGAGACTGTTGTTTTTAAAGAGACTTCTCCCCCATTTTACGACTTTTCTTACCACGGCTGTTAAGTAAATCGGCTACAGTTGTTAAGTTAGTAACATGGAGTCAGTAACACAGTTGTTAACGTGAATTTGATTTCCCCCTTGACTTTGTTTGTCAGAAGGTCGCAAAAGATGATCACTTTGTGACCCTGGGGAAACTGCAACCATCATAAATATGAATCAGCTGCTGAGTGCCTGAATTTTGCTCACGTGACCAGTTGTAAGTCGAGGACTACCTGGACAACCTTATCAATAAACTAAAATCTGAATTTGGTAGAGGAAGAGCTACCCTCCACATCCTTGGTGCTACTGGTCAAAGCTTCCTGGAGTGCTTTAATTAAGGTTTCCTTCTCCTTCAAAGCAAAGACCAAGGTTTGGCCCTGCAGTTGCCAGAACTCCCTGAGATGAGGCGCAGAGGGACTCCAAGCGATGGGTTTCCCGCTCCTTCTGGTTCAAAACTTCCCGCAGAGCCTAGGACATTGAGGAAGAAGGACCAGTGTGTGTGTTACACAAAAAAATAGAAACATAGAAGAATGACGGCACAAAAAGACCTCATGGTCCATCTAGTCTGGCCCTTATACTATTTCCTGTATTTTTATCTTAGGATGGATATATGTTTCTCCCAGGCATGTTTAAATTCAGTTACTGTGGATTTACCAACCACGTCTGTTGGAAGTTTGTTCCAAGGATCTACTACTCTTTCAATAAAATAATATTTTCTCATGTTGCTTTTGATCTTTCCCCCAACTAACTTCAGATTGTGTCCCCTTGTTCTTGTGTTTACTTTCCTATTAAAAACACTTCCCTCCTGGACCTTATTTAACCCTTTAATATATTTAAATGTGTCGATCATGTCCCCCCCCCTTTTCCTTCTGTCCACCAGACTATACAGATTGAGTTCATTAAGTCTTTCCTGATACGTTTTATGCTTAAGACCTTCTACCATTCTTGTAGCCCGTCTTTGGACCCGTTCAATTTTGTCAGTACCTTTTTTATAGGTGAGGTCTCCAGAACTGAACACAGTATTCCAAATGTGGTCTCACCAGCACTCTATATAGCAGGATCATAATCTCCCTCTTCCTGTTTGTTATACCTCTAGCTATGCAGCCAAGCATCCTACTTGCTTTCCCTACCCCCTGACTGCACTGTTCACCTCCATTTTGAGACTGTCAGAAAATCACTACCCCTAAATCCTTTTCTTCTCACTTATAGGTGAGGTCTCCAGAACTGTGTTTGTTTGTTTGTTTAATACTGTATATAGGTCACCCTTCTCACAGACTCAGGGTGGTTTACAACAATAAAAGCATAATACAAAATTTTAAAAAATTACCTCAATACACAATAACAGCACTAAAAAGTTTATCCCAATAAAACAATAGGCAACCAACACTCATATACAGTGGTACATTAACCTAAGAATGCCTCTACTTACGAACGTTTCTAGATAAGAACCGGGTGTTCAAGATTTTTTGCCTCTTCTCCAGAATCATTTTCCACTTCTCCGAAAAGGCAGAGAGAAGCCTCTGTGGGGCCTCTCTAGGAATCTCCTGGGAGGAAACAGGGCCGGAAAAGGCGGGGAGAAGCCTCTGTGGGGCCTCTCTAGGAATCTCCTGGGAGGACACGGGGCCTCCACCTTCCCTGTGTTTCCCCAATCGCACACATTATTTGTTTTGACATTGATTCCTATTGGAAAAATTGTTTCTTCTTACAAATTTTTCTACTTAAGAACCTGGTCATGGAACGAATTACGTTCGCAAGAAGAGGTATCATTGTATGTATTTAATTAATTAATTAATTAATTAATAGACCACCCTTCTCCTCACAGACTCAGGGCGGCTTACCACAATAAAAGCATAATACAAAATTTTTAAAAATTACCCCAGTACATAATAAAAACACTAAAACGTTTATCCCAATAAAACAACAGACAACCAATACTCATACATACTAATGTCCGGGGTAGAGGGCCATTGCTTAACGCCCCCAGGCCTGCCAACATAGGTGTGTTTTAAACTCTTTTCGAAAGCCTAGGAGAGTTGGGACAGTAGGAATCTCCAGGGGGAGTTGGTTCCAGAAGATCGGGGCCATGGCGGAGAAGGCTCTTCCCCATGGCCTCGCCAGCTGGCATCGTTTGGCTGATGGGACTTGGAAGAGGCTGACTCTGTGCGACATTTTCGGTCACTGGGACATGTGAAGCTAATAAACACTGTGCTCCGTCCAGTTGCCCTGACTCTACCCCGATGTAAGGGATTACAAGGTCATTAAAAGACACAAACAAAAATTAAGTTAACAGTATGGTCCTTAAGCAATCGTTGTAAAGTGAGCACCATGGCCCTAAAGCAAACCCCTTGTTTCCTATGAGCCAGTTCTGCTGAAATTCAGAACCAAATGCTAGTTTTCAACAAAACCATCATAAATACTATCATGGGAACGTAAGGTTGTTGCAAATGGCTGGAAATGTGAGCCAATTACTAAGCGCCTGACATGAGGTCACATGACCACCGGGAAGGGGACTGGACATTGGAATTTCAGAACTAGATTGTAAGTACAGTGGTATCTCTACTTAAGAACTTAATTTGTTCCCTGGCCAGGTTTTTAAGTAGAAAGGTTTGTAAGAAGAAGCAATTTTTCACATAGGCATCAATGTAAAAGCAAATAATGTATTTGATTGGGGAAACCACAGGGAGGATGGAGGCCTTGTTTCCTCCCAGGAGGTTCCTAGAGAGGCCCCATGGAGGTTCTCCCCACCTTTTCTGGCCCTGTTTCCTCCCAGGAGATTCCTAGAGAGGCCCCATGGAGGCTTCTCCCCGCCTTTTCCGGCCCTGTTTCTTCCCAGGAGATTCCTAGAGAGGCCCCATGGAGGCTTCTCCCCACCTTTTCCGGCCCTGTTTCCTCCCAGGAGATTCCTAGAGAGGCCCCATGGAGGCTTCTCCCTGCCTTTTCAGAGGCTCAGGTTTATAAGTAGAAAATGGTTCTTGAGAAGAGGCAAAAAAAATCTTGAACACCCGGTTCTTATCTAGCAAAGTTCATAAGTAGAAGCATTCTTAGGTAGAGGTACCACTGTACTACTAGGGAGGTCTGTTATAATTTTAATGTTCTTTAAGCAACCGCTGTAAGTTGAGGACTACTTGGTTCATACAGCAAGAATGTATACTTTAAAAACATAAAGAAAATAGAATTTATAAATGTTATTAAAAACATATAAATGTATAAATAACATATAAACAAATAAAGAAAGTGTGATACAATACATCTGTCATGAAACAATCAGTCAATGCTTCTCTATGCTCCTAGTGGCAAGACATTTGAAAAGAAGTAAAATGCAATATTTTTAAAACACTATTTGAAGTTATACTGCTATTTTGGAAACACCAAAGCCAGTGAAGGACTGCTACCAGAACGGTAAGGTGCTCCGTTCCAGTATCGATTTTGAAGATGTGTGCAAAGCTGTGCACTTCCGACATGCACATGGGCGCCCCCATGCAAGATTTCGCTTCTGCGGATGTGCAGCAAGTGAAATCTTACGTGAAGATGCTCACGCAAGTGAGATTTTGCTGATTTTTGCCAATTTTTTGCTTTGGCGCATATGCGGAAGCAAAAATATTGGCAAAAGTCACTGAAACCTCACTCGTGTGAGAGTCTTCACACTAGATTTCATTTCTGTGCATGTGCAGAAGTGAAATCGTGCACCAATGGGCACCTGCACGACCACCGGGGCATCTGTGATGGCCTTGGAAGGAGCACCGGTAGGTAAGCACCGAAAACGGCAGGCCTTCCCTGAACAAAGCTCTTCCATGGTGAAAGGATCAACTGGTGACATCACCATTGTCCAAGAGATACACAGTTAGGGATTCCTTTTGCATCCCCATCAAAGCTTTCCATCAAAGTGGTACCCATCTATCTACTTGCAGTGGCCCTCTTTCAAACTGCTGGGTCAACAGAAGCTGGCGCAAATGATGGGAGCTCACTCTGCCACACGACAGCAAACCCAATCCTGCTGATCATCAGCCCAGGATCCTACCCACTTGAGCCATCATGCTTCCAATGTTTGAAGTTTTTTGAAAACTTCACAAATCCAGAAACATGAGATAAACTACCATGAAGGAAGCCAGGGCTGCAATGACTTCTCCCATCGTGCTGCACCAAGTCACGCAATCTTCCATGACATTGTCCGCATTACTGTACCCCTCCCGACTTGAACCCAGATCTGCCCATTCATACATGCATGGTCTCCTCTTGCGTGCGGAGGCTGGTATTGAGCCGTGCCAAGTCAGCGTCTTTATCTTTCAATGCTTCTTGAAGGTGTCTTAGCTGACGATGAACGGATTCCAGGGCCAAGAAATGGCTGGATTGAGTCTTCTGTGACGGTCAAAGCAAAGAGAGAAAATTAGGAGTTATGATAGATAGATAGGTAGGTAGGTAGGTAGATAGATAGATAGATAGATAGATAGATAGATAGATAGATAGATAGATAGATAGATAGATAGAAAAATGGATGGATGGATGGATGGATGGAGAAAGAGAGAAAGAGAGAGAGAGAGATACAGTATAGGATAGACAATGGACTGATGCAGATATAGATTAGATAGCTATAGCTACAGATATAGACAGTTAAATAGACAGACATGTTTATTTATTTTATTTTATATTTTTTTTGTTTGTTTTGTCAAGTATATATTGGTGGTATGCAAAGATATAATAATATTCATATGCATGGTACTAATAAAAAAGAAACATTAGGACAGGGGACGGAAGGCACTCTGGTGCACTTATGCACCCCCCTTACTGACCTCTTAGGAATCGGGAGAGATCAACCGTGGATAGTCTGAGGGTAAAGTTTTGGGGGATAGGTGATGATACTACAGAATCTGGTTGTGAGTTCCATGCATCAACTACTCAGTTACTAAAGTCATATTTCCTGCAGTCGAGTTTAGAGTGGTTTCCTTTAAGTTAGCATCTATTGTGTGTTCATGTATTGTTGTGGTTGAAACTGAAGTAGTCGTTGACAGGAAGGACGTTGTAGCAGATGATTTTAGGGGCTATGCTTAGATTGTGTTTAAGCCAACGTAGTTCTAAGCTTTCTAAACCTAGGATTGGAATGGAATAGAATAGAATAGAATAGAACTGAACTCTTTATTGGCCAAGTGTGATTTGACACACAAAGAATTTATCTTCGGTGTATATGCTCTTAGTGCACATAAAAAGAAAAAATACATTTTATTTTATTTATTTATCTATCTATCAAACAATTATAGGATGGTAATTTGTATAATTACAATATTAGAAAAGTAATGAAAAAAAGTAATGATAGAACAGTAGGACAGGGACAGTAGGCACAATGGTGCGCTTATGCACGCCCCTTACAGACCTCTTAGAAAGGGGGAGAGGTCAATTGTAGATAGTCTAAGGTTAAAGGGTTTGCAGTTTGGGGAAGAAACCACAGAATCAGGTAGTACTTTCCAGGCGTTGATCACTCTGTTGCTGAAGTCATATTTTTTGCAGACTAGTTTAGAGTGGTTGGCATTTAGTTTGAATCTATGTGCTGCTCATGTGTTGTTGTGGTTGAAGGTGATAGGTTACTAATATGTTACTAATACAGTTGCTCTCCAACGGATGAGCTATGTCCTTTTCCTCTTTATGGCTTACCTCCAATGCTTGGTCTCTGTCTTTCAGACGCAGGGCCATCTGCTTGATCAGGGTTTCCAACTTGGGGGCATTCACCCCAGGCAATCCGAGTGACAGCAAAATGACCAGGCAGTCCTGGAGCAGAAAATTAAGATAAAAGAATTAAGATAAAAGAATCAGAGTTTCTTTTCCAAATTCTTCCCTACTTCCTCCCCCCCCCCTCACTTTCATCTCTTCTTTTTCATTATATTTGGAGTGTTTATTGGTTTGTTGGTTTGTTTGTATAGCAGGCATAGATAGGTATAAACATAAGATGGATAAGTGAGGACAATAGGATAGTAAGACAGGGATGGTAGGCACGATGGTGCACTTATGCACGCCCCTTACAGACCTCTTAGGAATCAGGTGAGGTCAGACAGTCTAAGGTTAAAGTTTTGGGGGTTTGGGGAAGAAACGAGAGAATCAGGTGATGCATCCCAGGCATTGACCACCGTTGCTGGAATCGTATTTTCTGCAATTGAATTTGGAGTGGTTTACCATAAGTTTGTATCGATTATCCACCCATGGCTCATGTACTGCTGCAGTTGAAGCAGAAGTAGCCATTGACAGGTAGGATATTGTGGCAGATGATTTTATGAACTACATTTAGATCAGATTGAAGGTGACATAGTTCTAAATTGTCTAAGGCCAAAATTTCAAGTATTTGTTTCTTTATGAAATTTATATCCTGCCCATTTTCTGCCGTCAATATTCTATGTTTCTATGAATATTATATTTGCATCTCAAATAATTCTTAAGCCCATATTCCCTGCTTATTCAATATTTTCCTTATGAAATACAGCACAAGCAAACATAAATGCATACAAGCAATACAGGGAAATCTTGATTAATGTAGTCAATTGAATCTGATAGTGTCTCTCTTGTTCGGCTCACCTGTAACACCTCCTCTTTGCTTTGCAGACACCTGGTCAGTTGATGGATCAGTTGCTCCGGGTGATTTATGGCCTCCTCAAGTGGAAAACTAGTTTCCTGTGTTGCAGAGATTGGGATGGGGAAAAAATAAAAAGGAAAATATTCCACCCTTGCGAGGTAGTCCAGATAAGAAGCATAGCCAGAATTATTAGCTGTCTCTAGTGCAAGGTTATAGTAACAGGACTTTCCATGTCTGAAAGTACAGGTGGTCCTTGAGTTACAACTATTTATTTACTGATATCTCGAAGTTACAACAGTACTGAAAAAAGTGAGTTATGACCAGTTCACACTTACAGCCAATTTATTTATTTATTATTTAGATGCATATGCTGCCCAATCCCGTAGGACTTAGGGAGACTTCAAAACAAAATTAAAACTATAAATAATTAAAATACAACAATTAAAAGTACTATAAAACCCTTAAATATGCCACCAGAATCATACTATCAAACATCCCAATCAAGTCTTGACTGTAAAAAATATGACTTCAGCAACCGAACTGTCGAAGCGTGGAACTCATTACCCGACTCAGTAGTGTCAACCCCTAACCCGAAACATTTTTCCCTTAGACTATCCACGATTGACCTCTCCAGGTTCCTTAGAGGTCAGTAAGGGGCGTGCATAAGTGCACCAGTGTGTGCCTTCCGTCCCCTGTCCAATTGTCTCTCCTTATCTCATTTATCTTTTCTTCCTTTCAAATATGTTCACCTATACTTTTATATCTTTTCTTCTATTCTTTTCTTTACTTATATTATTACGTATCTTTCTCTTCAATGTGTATTATGTATTGGACAAAATAAACAAACAAACAAACAAACAAACAAAATTGGACAAAATAAATAAAATAAAATAAAATAAAATAAAATAAAAAAAAATAAAAAAATAAATAAAATAGATAAAATAGATAAAATAGATAAAATAGATAAAATAGATAAAATAGATAAAATAGATAAAATAGATAAAATAAAATAAAAAAAATAAAATAAACAAAATAAACAAAATAAACAAAATAAACAAAAAAAATAAAAAATAAAATAAAATAAATAAAATAAAAATAAATAAATAAATAAATAAAGTAAATAAAGTAAATAAAGTAAATAAAGTAAATAAAATAAATAAAATAAATAAAATAAATAAAATAAATAAAATAAATAAAATAAATAAAATAAATAAAATAAATAAAATGAAATAAATAAAATAAAATAAATAAAATAAATAAAATAAATAAAATGAATAAAATGAATAAAATGAATAAAATGAATAAAATGAATAAAATGAATAAAATGAATAAAATGAATAAAATGAATAAAATGAATAAAATAAATAAAATAAATAAAATAAATAATTAAGTAAGTAAGTCATATGCGGCCAGAAAAAAATGTAAAATCTTATGTGAACCACTGCAGTTATGTGAACCACTTAGTTGCCCAGTAGGAAACCTACCTTTTTGGCCAATTAGATATGGCTCAAACACACCTAGAACAGGCTGAAAAGGAAGCGTTATGGTGGGCAGAATAAGCTTACACAGTCATAAAGCCCTTCTTAGGAAGAAAGGCTGCACTTTGTTTCAAAGGTGGGTTCCTACCGGCGCAGTCTGGTGAGCATGCTCTGGTAGAGGCCCACCAATGATGCAATTTTGGTGTGACAATTCTGTGCTGTCTTTGCCGGTCTGTGTGCACCGCCATCTCTTTTTTTATTTTATAAATTTTATTAGGAGTTGTAAATTCAAGTACATAATACAAAAACAAACAAAAATGTATACAAAGTTAAAAATTAGATAGATACTGTATCTTGCTCTCTCTTTCTTTTCTTATTGTGTTTTATATGTAATTATACACAATATACAGTTTGCAGTTTTCCATATTGGTATTTTTCATGCTATACTAATTTAGCTCTGTCTCATTAGAAATAAAAGTATTTACTTAAATTCAAGAATAGAAGGTACAAACAAAGGTAGAAAGTACAAATTATTACAGATACAATTCTTTCCGAATCATATAATTAAACCCCCCTTACTACATCACAGAAATCTGGTTTTTATCTCATTTTAATCTATGTATATTACAGCATGTCTAACAAAAAAGATTTTCCATTTTCATTCTTACAATAGCTCTCTTTTTTTGTAATTTTTTTTTTTTTGCAATTTTTCACCACTCTGAGCATGTGCGGAAGTAAAATCGCGCAAGGCAATGTTGCGATGAGCACCCCTGGCAAGTTTTATTATCTATTTATTTATTATTTAGATTTCTATGCCGCCCTTCTCCATAGACGTAGGGTGGCTCACCACTAAGATAAATACAAAAAAGTAAACAAAATAGAAGAAATCTAAGCTTAAAATGTAATCTAAAAGCCTCTCAACCTGCACCAGCCCAGTTTATTGAGTGTAAAACTAACTTGCTCCTGGAGCAAACAAATGGGGATGTACAAGAGGGGGATCCAGGAGTCGGAGGGGTCAATTCCTCTGTCCTGGGTCCTCACCAGTTGCTTGGGAGGAACTGCTTAATAAAAGAAACATAGAAACATAGAAGACTGACGGCAGAAAAAGACCTCATGGTCCATCTAGTCTGCCCTTATACTATTTCCTGTATTTTATCTTACAATGGATATATGTTTATCCCAGGCATGTTTAAATTCAGTTACTGTGGATTTACCAACCACGTCTGCTGGAAGTTTGTTCCAAGGATCTACTACTCTTTTAGTGAAATAATATTTTCTCACGTTGCTTTTGATCTTTCCCCCAACTAACTTCAGATTGTGTCCCCTTGTTCTCGTGTTCACTTTCCTATTAAAAACACTTCCCTCCTGAACCTTATTTAACCCTTTAACATATTTAAATGTTTCGGTCATGTCCCCCCTTTTCCTTCTGTCCTCCAGACTATACAGATTGAGTTCATGAAGTCTTTCCTGATACGTTTTATGCTTAAGACCTTCCACCATTCTTGTAGCCCGTCTTTGGACCCATTCAATTTTATCCATATCTTTTTGTAGGTGAGGTCTCCAGAACTGAACACAGTATTCCAAATGTGGTCTCACCAGCGCTGTATATAAGGGGATCACAATCTCCCTCTTCCTGCTTGATATACCTCTAGCTATGCAGCCAAGCATCCTACTTGCTTTTCCTACCCCCCGACCACACTGCTCACCCATTTAACAAGGAAGACTCTACCTGGCCGGGTGCCTCTCCTTGTTTCTCCTGAAAGCTCTTCAATTCTCCCTTGGCTGTTTCAAGAAGTTCCTTCAAGTTATCAAAAGATCTTTGGAGGTCCTGGTGCAGTGACGGCTGAACCTGGAGCTTTGGGAAAGACAGAAACAGAGTTGGAAAGGGACCTTAAACGTCTTCTAGCCCAACTCCCTACACACAAGCAGGAGATCCTATGCCAGGGCTGTCAAATTCTACTGCATACCTTCCAGCGACCAGCAAGAACTCACAGGGTCGGCCTTCTCCGGGTCCTGTCAGCCAAACAATGTTGGCTGGCAGGTCCCCGGGAGGAAAGCCTTCTCGGTAGTGGCCCCGACCCTATAGGACCAACTGCCTCCAGAGATTCATATTCTCCCTAAACTTGCCAACCTTCCACAAGGCTGTAAAGACCTGGCTTTTCCAGCAGGCCTGGGACCGTTGAATGAGGAATGTTAGTTTGAGTATGTGTGGTTTAATTTGAGTTATTAATGAATGTTTTTATTGTTTTGGAATCTGTTTTCACAGTTTTAGAAATTATTTTTATTTGCTGGAAGCTGCCCAGAGTCCTTTGGGCAGCACATGGCTTGACCAACCATGTGACCTTAGACCTACACAAGGAGGGGCGACATACAAGTCCAATAAGTACCGGTAATTTAATTTGTTAAATTTAATTTAATTAGTTTAATTTATCTAGATTAATTTAATTAGTTTAATTTATCTAGATTAATTTAATTAGTTTAATTTAATTTGTTTAGTTTAATTTATTTAGATTAATTAATTTAATTTAATTTGTTTAGTTTAATTTAATTTGTTTAGTTTAATTTAATTTATTTAGATTAATTTAATTAATTTAATTTAATTTGTTTAGTTTTATTTTATTTTATTTTATTTAATGCGAGAGGAGGAGGGAATAGGTGAGGGCATGTGCGCTCATAGTAGTGCTGCACCCACACCCTTTTGGCATGTGAACCAAAAAAGGTTCGCCATCACTGACCTAGGATTACAGGTAGTCCTCGACTTACCAGTTTGTTGAGTGACTGTTCAAAGTTGCAATGGCACTGTAAAAAAGTGACTTATGACCATTTTTCATTTCAAATTTTGGGCTCAATTGTGGTCATATACAGTGGTACCTCTACTTAAGAATGCCTCTACTTAAGAACTTTTCTCGATAAGAACCGGGTGTTCAAGATTTTTTTGCCTCTTCTTAAGAACCATTTTCTATTTAAGAACCCGAGCCCAGAAAATTTTCCCAGGAAATTTGAGAGCTGCACGAAGGCCTGGCCAGTTTCCTGCCATTCCCCCTTTAATCCCGGCCATCTCGGGCTTTTCTGGACTGCCAGAAGAACCTTTCGGTGGTGCGTAAGGAGGCTTTGGTAGTCTAGAGCAAACAAAGCATTTTCCTTTCTTTGGGCACTTGGAGAGGGAATAAACCTCTGCCAGTGCCCAGAGAAAAGAAACACTCTTTTCGCTCCGGGCAGCCCAGAGCAAACAGAGCGTTTTCCTTTCTCTGGGCACCACCTCAGAGCAGTGTTCTCTCTAAATTTTTTTTCGGGTGGGCGGAAAAGTATAGTGTCTGAGCGGCAGTCCCTTTGGGACTGGGCGACACAGAAATAATAATAAAATTTCCCTCTCGGCTTCTGGGCAGCTTTGGAAAACTCTGAGTTGATGATGATTTTTAAGTGAGCGATTGCTCACCTGCTCAGCTTAGAGGGAACTATGCCTCAGAGTCTCTCTTTTTTTTTTTAAGCCTTAAAGTTTTGTATTTTTTTGATTCCCCTCATTTCACCTTCTTCCTTCAGCAGCGACTGTCTTCCTCCTTATTCCTCCTCCTCCTCCTCCCAACCAAATTCCGAACTTTTATTTCTTTCCTAATGAGTTTGCATGCATTATTTGCTTTTACAATGATTCCTACAGGAAAAATTGCTTGTACTTACAAACGTTTCTACTTAAGAACCTGGTCACGGAATGAATTAAGTTCTTAAGCAGAGGTACCACTGTATTAAGGACTACCTTTATTCCTAAACTCAGCTGACACTAATTTACCTTTCCCGTGCCTCTTACCTTTGGCTTAAGAGGCAGAAACTCATCCATTAGGTCTTCATAGGATTCTTCTCCCACTGGGCTCTCCCTCCGAGGAGTGGCCCCCCGCCAGTTGCCCACCAAGACGGGGATCTTACTTCCCAATGGGACCTTCAGGCGCTTCCTTCTAATGTCCTTCAGGTTTTTCAGTGCTTCCCAAGCTAGTTCCGATTCAGGCAAAGTGTCCAACGATAGCATGGAACATGACTCGACGTCACCCAAGCTCTGGGACCGCAGAGAGGCCTGGGAACCCACACAGCATACCGTGGGCATGCTCTGCGACTTGTCCCGGCAGAGGGAGAAGACAGGGGACCACGTTCCCAGCCGCCTCGGTGTCCGGCACACCCACTCATAATTGTTGTCGTCCACCCTCAACCCGTGGCAGCTGCGGCATTGACGGTTCCGACACGGGGTGCCCTGGTGGCTGGTGTTGGGGGCATCAGCCCAGCACTCATATTCGGAGAGGGCCATATTGTCCTGCAGGAGACGCTGGTACTGCACTTGAGGCAAATCCGCTATGCTGGCTGAGATCTCTTCGCCCGCATAGGACATGGAGGCCCCGTTATCTGGAAATCGCCGCGTGTAGATGTGGCGCAGCGAGCGGGCCAACTGGTCTTTCTCTGAAAGCAGGCGCTGGAGGCGCTCAATGGAGAGAGCTTGGATCCGTGCGATGACCGTGTCAAAGTGGTACACCCGCCCCAAGGCCTGGGCGCATTTCCCACATAGGAATTCTCCACGCCCATCTCCACGCTGAGGAAGCTCTCGGTCGAGGACATAGGACAGTATCACCAGCAGGTCGAGGCGCGAGCTGCTACCGCTCCGGCTGAAAAGCCACCGCCGGTGATTCCCACGCAGCACGGTGCCACAAAGACGGCAGAAATTGTTGGGGCTCTCCATGAGTTCAGAAGCACTGTGGAAGCGGAAGAGAAAGGAAAAAATTATTCCCAGTGTTTCTCAGACTTCCATGGACCCTTCCATGGTTAGATAAGGTTCAGGAGGGAAGTGTTTTTAATAGGAAAGTTAACACAAGAACAAGGGGGCAGTTGGAGGAAAGATCAGAAGCAACGTGAGAAAATATTATTTAACTGAAAGAGATGCTTGGAACAAACTTCCAACAGACGTGGTTGGTAAATCCACAGTAACTGAATTTAAACATGCCTGGGATAAACATATATCCCATACATCCTAAGATAAAATACAGGAAATAGTATAAGGGCAGACTAGATGGACCATGAGGTCTTTTTCTGCCGTCAATCTTCTATGTTTCTATGATCAAATCCCAAAGGTGCTTTTTCAGGAAGCAACTGCTCTTTCTTGGCTTTTAAAAAATTTTTAAGATGTTTTGCTTTTCATCTGAGAAGTTTCTTCAGCTCCGACTGGATGGTGGGAGAATGAAAGGATTTATATAGCAATAGCATTTAGCAATATTTTAGCTGTTTTTTTTAATATTAGATTTGTTTCCATTGTAACATTGTTATTATTATTGTTGTGAGCCGCCGGAGAGGGGCAGCATACAAATCTAATATATTATTATTATTATTATTATTATTATTATTATTATTATTATTATTATTATTAGCATTAGCATTTAGACTTATATACCGCTTCATAGTGCTTTTACAGCCCTCTGTAAGCGGTTTACAGAATCATAATATTGCCTTCAACAATCTGGGGCCTCATTTTACCCACCTCAGAAGGCTGGAAGGCTGAGTCAACCTTGAGCCGGGAGTGAGATCTGAACTGCTGAACTACAGCTAGCAGTTACTTGAAGTTGCCTGCAGTGCTGCACTCTAACCACTACGCCACCGCGGCTCTCTCTATTCCTTGCAGTCAGCTGGTCATTATAAATCCTTCCATTTCCCACCATCTAATCCAGGTTTGTCAAAAGATGTGGCCCTCCTGATCTCTGTTTTCGCTGGTGGAGGGTTGCAGGAGGCCTTCCCAGCCTAAAACAGAGATCAAGAGCCCATTTTCACTGGCGGAACACTCAGATTGCCACAGGTGCCCCTCTGACACAAGTGACATCAAGCTGGCCACGCCCATCCTGGCCACGCCCCCTGCCCCCTCTAAGGTCAAACACAGCCCTAATGCAGCCCTCAATGAAATTGAGTTTGATACCTATGTTCTAGTTGGTCTAGAGTTAATACTATGTCACAGGACTAAGTTGTATCTTAATATTGTGTGATGATTTTGCTTAAATAGTACTTAGCAGTAACTCTATACCTGTTTTGTTTTTCTTCTCTTCAATGCACTAAAAAAACCCAACAAAAACAACAAAATAGTCCCAGTTAGAAATTAAACTGGCATAAACTTAATACAGACACATTGTAAAAATGTAGATAGAAAGGATGATTATAAAAAGCAACATTAATATCCTTTTCTTTTCCTTTATATTAAAAAACCACATTTTAACCCATGTCATATCTGAGGGGTATTTTTATGCCTACAACTATCCTTCCTTCCTTCCTTCCCTCCCACCCCAATTTCCTTCCTTCTCCTCTTTCCTTCCCTCCCTCCCCATCCTCTTCCTTCTCCTTCCCTCCTTCCTTCCTGCCATTCCTTCTTTTCCTGCCTCCCCCTTTCCCCTCCCCAATTGCCACGATAAAGAATGCACATTAAAATACTATAAAGTGCAGACATATCCCGGCTCCTAGTGGGTTGCCTGGGGGCAGGCCAAAGATCCCAACTAAAATGGCTTCAGATGGACCCTTGGACATCTTTTAGTCCAACCCTACTTAGGTAGGAACCTCTACACTGCTTCAGACAAACGGTTATCAAACATCTTCTTAAACTTCCAACACTCACAACTTCTGGAGGCAAGTTGTTCCACTGATTAACTGTTCTATCTGTCATGAAATTTCTCCTTAGTTCTAGGTTGCTTCTCTCCTTGTTTAATTTCCACCCATTGCTTCTTGTTTTTGAAGAATAGTTTGATACTCTCTTCTTTGAGGCAGCCTCTGAGATATTGGAACAACGTCATGTCTCTCCTAGTAGTCCTTCTAGAACTAGACATACCCAGCTCCTGCAATCATTCTTCATATGTTTTAGCCTCCAGTCCTCTAATCATCTTTTTTTCTCTACTCTGCACTCTTTTTAGAGCAGGGGTAGGCAAAATTGCCTCTTTTATGACTTGTGGACTTCAACTCCCATATGTTTTTGCCTCCAGTTTTTATTGAACCTCATGGCTGCCATTTTGACCTTTTTGACTACTCTCTGCAGATCTCTGCAGAACCAAGAAAACAAATAAGCCACCAGAGATTCCCATTGCAAACATTTCCACTTTATAATACAAAACTGATTCTCCAAACATGGATATTCACAGAACTAAAACCAGAATTTTCTGGACAAGTAGGAAGTTTGGATAAAACAGGAAGCAAGCAAAATAATTTTCTGGAAAAACAAAAGTAGGTATCCCTTCCTCCCCCACTACATACAAAGAGCTCAAAGTACCGTACTGTTTGGAGTATAAGATGCACCTTAGTTTTTGAGGAGGAAAATAGGGAAAGAGATTGCAAGCTAGTAAGAGTTGGAACATTGTTATCACTTCTTTAGAGCTGGAAATAAATTTATTCGAAACAAGTAGAGCAATTAAAAAAAAGCCTGCAAAGACTTAGGGCTGGAAAAATATTCTTGGGAGAGAGTAACAATGAAAGAGCTTGCAATCTGGTTAAAGCTGGGAACATCTTTAGCACCTAGTTAGAGCTGGAGGGGAGGGGAAAGCTTCAGAAAAAAGCTACATTCAAAGTATAACATGCACCCAAATTTTCAGCCTCTTTTAGGGAGGAAAAAAAGGTGCATCTTATACTCTGAAAAATACGATAGTTGTGCCTGACCAGGGAAGAGCAAAAAGTATAAAAACATGCTTTAAAATGCAGAAGGAACATTGTATGCTGTGATTTCTTCCCAGATATAGTAATTACAAAGGGTGGGGAAACACAGTGCAAAAATACACAACCTTTCATCGCTTTTCCTTTCCAAGAAAGACTGTCTGGGTCGGGCAAGTAGGAAACACAAACTTCAAAGGAAGACCCGGCTGTTTTCAAATGAGCCCCTGGCCCTGAATCCAAGAGTAATCAATCAATCAATCAATCAATCAGAATAAAGCTGAAAGTGACTGTGAAGATCTTCCAGTCTAACCTCTGGCTCAAGCAGGAGAGCCTATATTTAAATGATTGTCCAATCTCTTCTTTAAAACCTTCAAGGGTGAAGTACCCACAACCTCTAAAGGCAAGCTGTTCCACTGGTTAATTATTCTGTCAGGAAATTTCTCCTTAGTTCTAAGTTGCTTCTCTCCTTGATTAGTTTCCACCCATTGCTTCTTGTCCTGCCTTCTGGTGCTTTGGAGAATAGCTTGACTCCCTCTTCTTTGTGGCAACCCCTGAGATATTGGAACACCGCTATCATGCCTTCCCTAGTCTTTCTTTTCATTAAGCTAGACAATTCCACCGTTCTTCATAGATTTTAGCCTGCAGTGCCCTCACCATCTTTGTTCCTTTTCCCGGACACTTTCAATTTTCTTTGGAGAGCACAACTGTGGACCAGAAAGCCTCACTTGGATCACCAAGAAAGGAGGCAGATGGTCATCCATTGATAAGAAGCTTAAAGGAAAAGATCAATAGAGGGATTACATGTAACATAGGGTTGGTTCACTGTCATAAAGGTTTATATGCATGAATAGAACCCATATGGATGTTTCTTCCAATGTTTACAAAACTGATTAGGCTAAGGTGTGTGTGTGTGTGTGTTTGTATGAGAGCGAGAGAGACAGAGAGAGAGAGGCAAAGATAGATAGATAGATAGATAGATAGATAGATAGATAGATAGATAGATAGATAGATAGATAGATAGATGGACACACAGACAGACAGACAGAGACAGTGACAGACAAGAGAGGAGGGGGAGAGAATGAAGCTGCCTTATTTTAAAGAGAAGAATCCAGTTCAAAAATGAAAGCACCAGGCACATTTCCCCACAAATATGACATATGACTTTCACAATTAAGTACATTAAAACACAACAAAGCTAAAAGCCTTCCAGTCACATCAGGCTTCCTGTCACCCAAACCAACACACCTTTGCAGACCAAACCCCAGAACCTCCCAAATCAACAGGTTTTCCTGATCGCTTCCAGCTGGTCCGGAGCAATCTGCCAGCCACCTGACAGGTAATGTACTTCTGTCCTTAAGAATATGGGCCTTTCTTTCCTTTCAGCCCTGCCCAGATTCAGAAACAGGAAAAACCAGCTGCTGCGTCAGACTTCGGGTCCCTTTTAACCTATCGATGTCACCTTAAAGCCTTTTGCCACGGAGATGCCACAAATCCCACTCGGTCCCTTTGGGGATGCAGGTTGCAAACCAGGAAACCAGCTTGCAGAACCAGGAGACCAGCTTTAAGGCAAACTTCTCGGGCTGGATTTTGAGCTTAACCAAGAAGGTCTGAAGAAGGAAGAAGTCCCGGCCCACTGAAACTTCCTTCCTACTCTCCAGTTGGAGAGAGTGGGAGCCGTTCCTTGCAGAGGTGGGGGGGATATTTCTCACTAGCTACAATTTCTTCCCTCTTACCTTTCTCCTGGCCACTCCACCCCAGAGCAAAGGGCGAGGAGATCAGAGCACACCTGGCACAGGAGCTCCACCTCCCAAAAGGTTGGGGGATGCAGGGAGGGGCTCCTCCTTGGATAAGGGTTTGGGCTTTTCACGGTCTCGGGGAGGGGCTAGAAGCTTTGCACTATTTCTGCCCCCCCAAGGGAAAAAAAGTCCAAGAAGCTTCCCAAGTGACAAGCAAACCATCTTCAAAGAAAAAAGAAGAGCCTTCTCTGTGGCAGCCCCGACCCTCTGGAACCAGCTCCCCCCAGAGATCAGAATTGCCCCCACCCTCCTTGCCTTTCATAAGCTCTTTAAAACCCAACTCTGTCGTCAGGCATGGGGGAATTGAGATATTCCTTTCCCCCCAGGCCTATACAATTTATGCATGGTATGTTTGGCTTTTAATAAGGTTTTTTTAAGCTATTTTAAATATTAGATTTGTCATACGCTATTTTATTATTGTTGTTAGCCACCCCGAGTCTACGGAGAGGGGCGGCATACAAATCAAATCAAATCAAATCCAATGCAATCAAAAAATAAATAAAACAAACAAACAAACAAGCAAGCAAGCAAACAAACAAGAAAAGGCACCTTTGGGACAACCCATGACCTGGATGATTTGAGAATCTCCACAGACAATCAGATTACAATTCTTTGTAATCTTTGATCCGGCCCGGATTATCAGATCCTTACTACATGGCCTGCATAAGTGCACCAGAGTGCCTTCCGTCCCCTGTCTTCATGTTTCCCTTTTACCAGTATCATGTATATAAATATTATTATATCTTTGTACACCACCAATACTTTCTTGACAAAACAAATATGCTGCAACGTCCTGCCTGTCAAAGACTACTTCAGCTTCAACCACAACAACACAAGAGCCCACAAAAGATTCAAGCTTAATATTAACCGCTCCAAACTTGACTGTAAAAAATACGACTTTGGTAATCGAGTTGTCGAAGCGTGGAATTCACTACCAGACTCTGTAGTATCATCCCCTAACCCCCAACACTTTACCCTTAGACTATCCACGATTGACCTCACCAAGTTCCTAAGAGGTCAGTAAGGGGCGTACATAAGTGCACCAGAGTGCCTACCGTCCCCTGTCCTATTGTCTCTCCCATATCTCCTATATCTTCTCTTCTATACCTCTATCTTTTCCTGCTATTCTCTCATAGTTATATTTCACTCCTTTATTTTCTCCTCTATTCTCCCTTTAATACATTCTACCTGATTATATCCTCTATAACCCTCATTGTGTATAATTGTGTATTGGACAAAACAAACAAACAAATAAATGGAAATAAATAAATTCAACGCCCGGAACAAAACCTCTGCTCCACCAATTATCCCGTTTGCAAAATCTAAACCTCTTTTAACTAAAGTGTTTGGAGACGCACCTTAAATCACGCCAGCCGTGCTTTCTCTGCCATTTGCAACAGGTAGAATAAAATACAACCAGGGGGAAAGTGGGGAGAAAAAAAAATACTCTCCTTGCTGTATCGAACTGCACCTGATTCGTGCTCGCTGACGGCGAGGGGTCCCCCCCCCGGACTTTCACCGAAGCGATCCCTTTAAACGGGATCGCTCCACCCCCGTCCTCGGCGAAAGGATCAGGAATTGGTCGGAAGGGATTCCCGGATTGTCCTCTTAACCCCTCTCGCGCGTCGAAGACCGACAGGCGCCCTGTGCAAGCCTCACTTCCGGATTTTTCAGAAACTACGGGAGCAGATCCTAACTAAGCGCCAAGTTCCTTGGGATCTGGGATTCCCGGTCGATCCCTCGTCGGGGGGTGGGGTTCCTTTGCAAGATCGAGCCCCGTTTTTCACGATCCGCCACTCCGATTCTTCTTTGCCGTCCCGGTTAAAACGTCCCAGACCTTTACCCACCCACCCCCGGCCCTCGCCCGCTTGCCTCTGCGCCTCCGGTGCGCCTGGCGGATCCGAGTTTGCAAACGGGAACTTCGCGGGTCGTGTGAACGCTCCGCAGAGAAGCGGCTCCTTGGCCGAACTAGATTTGCCCGACACCCTTTCAAGGTCTGAGCAATGTGTTTCCTTTGAATCCCGATCTGCCAACTTCAGGGAGCCCGGGTGACTTCGCTGCACGGTCTTTGCTGCCATCTAGAGGCGGTCCGGAGTTTTGCAGGCCGGATCTGGCCATAGTTACTACATATAATTTGTTTATTTACATTTATTTAGTTACATATCATATTTACATTTTTTTTAAAAAAAATCCGATGGTGCAGGAACTTTGAAGAAAGTGCCCATGGAAACGTAACAATAACTTACAAATACACTGCTCAAAAAAAGGGGGAACACTTAGACAACACAATATAACTCCAAGTAAATCAAACTTCTGTGAAATCAAACTGTCCACTTAGGAAGCAACACTGATTGATAATCAATTTCTCAGGCTGTTGTGCACATTCAACTTTGTACAAAACAAAGTATTCAATGGAAATATTTCATTCATTCAGATCTAGGATGTGTTATTTGAGTGTTCCCTTTATTTTTTGAGCAGTATATAAGGAGTTGCACTATCTTATAGTGAGCACACTTTTAACATAATTAGTACAAAATGAATGAAAACATTGAAAAAATAAGCATTATTTACAATAAATAAATGGATGAGAATACTGTACTGTGAATTATTTTGAAAACAAACTTATTTTGAACACAAACTTACTGTATTTGCAATTAATTTCATCCAATAACCAATGCTGGATACAATTCTAAAATAATTAGACTTAAATCCCCTCCCCCCCCCCCAGCAGTTTGGGCTCACCAGTTAGCAGTTCTCGGACACGCCGCCAGAGGGAGCTGCGCCACTAGATCTAGAAGGCCGGCGAGGATTATAAAGAGCCTTTGCTCACCTGAGGACAGGCCGGTTCCTGCCACGTCGCGTCCTCCGCCTTCATTTTGCATCTGCAACCAAAGCCACCCGGGGCGTGTTTTTGACGCCCGACCTGGGTCATGGGAAGCCTGCAAAGGGCGGTGGCTGGCAAGCGAGGCTCAACAGAGGGAGAGCGACCTTTCCAAGAGAAAAACAAATGGTCTAGTTCAGGGGTTGGCAAAGTTGGCTCTTCTATGACCTGTGGACTTCAACTCCCAGAATTCCTGAGCTAGCATGATTGACTCAGAAATCCTGGGAGTTGAAGTCTACAGGTCATAGAAGAGCCATCTTTGCCCACCCCTGGCTCTAGTTGGGAACTTGCTCTCCATAGCAGTAACAATAGCATTTAGACTTATATACCACTTCATCATGTTTTTACAGCCCTCTCTAAGCAGTTTACAGAATCAGCCTATTGCCCCCAACAATCTGGGTCCTCATTTTACCCTCCTCAGAAGGATGGAAAGCTGAGCCAACCTTGATCCGTAGTGAGTAAAATGAGGACCCAGATTGTTGGGGGGCAATATGCTTATTGTGTAAACCGCTTAGAGAGCAGTGTGAAGCGGTATATATTATTATTATTATTATTATTTATTAGATTTGTATGCTGCCCCTCTCCGAAGCCTCGGGGCGGCTCACAACAGTAATAGAAACAATATAACAGTGAAACAAATCTAATATTAAAATAAAACATATCTAAAACCCCAGTAATGTACAACACATACATACCAAACATAAAATATAAAAGCCTGGGGGAGGATGTCTCAGTTCCCCCACGCCTGGCGATAAAGGTGGGTCTTGAGTAATTTGCGAAAGACAAGGAGGGTGAGGGCTGTTCTAATCTCTGAGGGGAATTGATACCAGAGGGCCGGGGCTGCCACAGAGAAGGCTCTTCCCCTGGGGCCCGCCAAACGACATTGTTTGGTCGACGGGACCCGGAGAAGGCCAACTCTGTGGGACCTTATCGGCCGCTGGGATTTGTGCGGTAGAAGGCAGTTCCGGAGGTATTCTGGTCCAATGCCATGTTCTTCTTTGCAGAGAGTAATTAATAATGAAAGAGTTTACAAGCTGTAAGATTTGGAAACATTGTTAGCACCTGATTGTGGCTGGAAAGAAACATTTGGGGCAAATAGAGAATGAAAAAAAAAATAAGACAGGGTTTGGAAAACATTCTTCTTTGCAGAGAGTAACAATGAAAAAGCTTGCAAGCCGGTAAAGCTGGGAACATTGTTAGCACCTGGTTAGGGCTGGGAAGAAACTTACTCAGAGCAAGTTAGAGCAATGAAAAAAACCCTGCAGTGACTTAGGACTTGGAAAACATTCTTCACAGAGAGAAACAATGAAAGAGCTTGTAAGGTATGAACTAGGACGATTGTTAACAGCTAGTTAGAGCTGGAAAAATGGTACATTCAGAGTATAAGACACACCTGAATTTTCGGGAGTAAAAGGGTGTGTCTTATACTCCAAAAATACAATAATCAGCATTTGCGCTATAGATGTCGTTAAAGGTAGTCCTGGATTACAACAGTTCATTTATTGACCGTTCAAAGTTGTGACAATGGAAAAAAAAACTTGTGACCACCTGTCACACTTTACAACCATTGCAGCCTCCCCATGATCACGTGATTACAATTCAGACAGTTGTCAACTGACTCATATTTATGATGGCTGCCATGCCCCAGAATCATGCGGTCCCCTTTTGTAACTTTTTGAAAGTCGATGGAGAAACCAGATTGACTTAATAACCATGGTACTAATTAGTTATTGTCTGGTGGGTGGGCGCACATGCGTTGGTGCGGGATTTGTCTTCTGCACATGCACAGGAAGCCAAATCTCCTGTGAAGATGCTTGCACACATGAGATTTTGCCGATTTTCGGCATTTTTTTTGCTTTGCGGAAGCAAAAAACCCGCCAAAAATTGGCAAAATGTCATGCATCGGGGATGCATTTTTCCTACTGGAATGCCATCCTCCACTGTCCCCCTAGGAACCCAGTACTGCGCATGCGGCTCTTTCATTCCTCCACTGCAGCTCCGTGACTCAAAATATGCGTCACAGCTGCCAATGTGTGATATTGACTGATGTGCAATTTATTAAGCTTTTCGGCCTCTGGTGGGTGGGTGGGTGGATGGATGGATGGATGGATGGATGGATAAATAGAGATAGATAGTTGATATTTAGATAGATAGATGATAGAGATAGATAGATAGATAGATAGATAGATAGATAGATAGATAGATAGATAGATAGATAGATAGATGATAGATAGATAGCGATAGATAGATAGATGATAGAGATAGATAGATAGATATAGATATCTCTATCTATCTATCTCTATCTATCTATCTATCTATCTATCTATATATATATATTGTAAAAAGCAACAAAACAAAGAACATCTCTTCAGATAATCCTGCTTTGCCCAAACAATCTGAGATAATAGCATATTGTTGTGTGGAGGGATGTTGAGACTTTCAAAGGGAGATTGGACTGCCATTTGTCCAAAATAGTGTAGGAATTCCCGTGCATGAGCTGGGTTGGACTAGATGACCTACAAGGTCCCTTACAACTCTAATAATAATCTAATGTAATGTTGTTCTAGCATTCAGAGCAAAAAAAACGGGGCTGATATTTCTGAGTCTCTTGTCTGATTGTCAGAGTTTTCTCAAAAAAATTTTTTTCTGATAATCTGATCCTATCTCCACCTTGCTGGAGAGTATATATAAAAAAAACCACAAGTGCTCCTAGTTCGATAGATTGACAAATCCCTAATCCCCCTATATCAAATTTGTGGGTCACCTTGTTTACTAGAAGGCAGCTAAGTTGTGTCACTTCCTCCTAAACAAGCGAAATAGAGAATTCGGAGAAACCCAAAACCAAAGGTGAATACCCAAAAAACTCTAGTGGCTCAGCTCTCCCATCACAGTTACACCACAATCCATAATGTTCAGAAAAACCATAATGACTGAAACCATAATAACTAAAGTTCAGAAACCATAATGACTGAAAATTTTTAATGAAGGATAGAAGGCAGCTGGAAATATTTAAAAGGGGGGGGGTTCAGGGGAGAACCCTTTAATAACTTTTTTATGTCAACTTTTTCAAGTAACAGGATTCTATCACTTTAAACTACAGGTCTCTGTGTGTCACATTCTCAATTGTCTCCCCAAAGAATTGTACTCCCTGTAAGATTACCAACTCCATTTGTAAAGACTTTCTACATGGAGTACATAGCTGTGACCTTCCAGATGCTGCTAAACCACCACAAGCAGCCCAGCCAGCAGCCCCCAGAATAAGCAGTGAAGGGCTACCAAACTTTTTACTACCTCACTGTGGGTGTGGCTTATGCAGGACGCCCTGCATTTTCTTTCAACATCCTTCAGTGTAAATTGGGTGCTCTGGAGTGGAGCTCCATTTTTACTATCCCACTGGGTTCCCGCCACCCCCCTCTGGGCAGCAGCCCACTCCTGGGCTTAAATTCAGAAACATCTGGAAGGCAAAAGATACTTTGGACACATCTGAAAAGCATCTCCTTGGAATCTCAGCTTCAATGTAACTCATTTCCCCCTTCATACCCAATCTAATGTTAAAAGTTAAACCTGAGTCCTTGTAAACATCTTTTTTGTAACTTGATAAAAAGGTAGGAGTTTAATACTGTTTGCAGGCAAAGCTGTGAAGCTTCTTATCTAGAAACAGAGAGAAAAAATCACCTTATTGGAAGTTCTGGTCTCTTAAAAATGGCTAGTCACTCTTAAATACACATTTTTTAAAAAATAAAGCAAAATCACTAACATTTTTTATCTAAATTGGCTTTCTATTGCCATCCTGAGGTTGTGCTTCCAAAGAGAGAGGAAATATTACACCGATGCAGTTTGCTCTCCCAAAGTCAATTGATAATTTATAATATTGATTTTGATGTATAACTGGAGGCAGGGATCCTTGAGCTATTTCCAGCTTGATTATGTAAAGACACACACACACACAAATATATGCTTTCCACTGGAACTCTTGAGTTATTTGCATTTTCTGACATTCCATCGGCGTTTTCTTTAGTGACGTAGAACTGGAATCTGGATCAAAGTTTACGCATTTACTTTTCTTCCCCCTCGGGTGAAAATCAAAGCAATAATTGGAGCACGAA
Organism: Erythrolamprus reginae; assembly: GCF_031021105.1. Taxonomy (NCBI): domain Eukaryota; kingdom Metazoa; phylum Chordata; class Lepidosauria; order Squamata; family Dipsadidae; genus Erythrolamprus; species Erythrolamprus reginae. The sequence goes on along the minus strand of NC_091951.1, from coordinate 32,834,462 downwards.
AGTCAACTGAATGATAATATTTCCCTCTCCCACAACCCAGAATCTGTTGTCACAAATATTGGGTTAGTTTCTTTTAAACTCAGTCCTGGATAGCTGATACATTATTATAATGTGAAAAATATAATCTATGCAACTAAAATATTTCAAACAGGAGATCAAATGATGCTAAACACCAGAGTTGATACCTAAAAATGGTAAATAATCCAGTTCTCACAGTCATTATGTTTCTGCCATAGGCTTGCTACTAGAAAACATGACTTTTGGGTGTATTTGATTACACGCTAGTGTAATCCATTCGCAGTCTTCTGTTTTTTTGTCTACTTGTTTTGTCTTGAAGCTTAACCACAACAAAGGACTAAGGATCCAGTTCATTTGAGGTCTTCCACGCAGCATCTTAGAGCACACAAATTTGCTACTAGCTTCCACCAAAGTGTCTTGCAGGGAAAAAGTTCCTTCTGCTGTGTGGGGGGGGAATCCTAGAAAAGTTACAGGCAGGTGATTTTATTTTTTTTCCCCACTGTAGGAGGAGAAATGCCAAGTTGAGGTCAGAGAACACAGCTCGGGGTTTTCGACTCTCCATCTCTCTCTTCCTCTTCCATACTTGACTGGCTACGTCAGCCATTTGTCAATGCAAGTGTCATAGACGGTGCGGTTGGAATGCCAGTTCGTGTGGGAAACGTTGGCCATTTTGCAGAAGACAATGTCGCCACGCGCATCCAGAGTCTTCAAGCCAAACGTGTCAAGGAGGTAGACCTGAGAAAGAACCAACAAAAACCCAAAAATTCAACTGGATGGACCTTCGAAGCAGCACCAAAACACACATTTTGAGGGGGTTTTTTCAACCTTAGCAACATTTAAGACGTGTGGGTTTCAACTGCCAGAATTTCCCAGCTGGCTTCTTGCCTGGGGAATTCTGGGAGTTGAAGTCCACGCAGGTTTAAGGATGCTGAGGTAGAGAAACATTATGTCAGGGTTCCAAGTAACGCCTCCCCCCCACAATGAAAAGAGACTCCATTTTATTAGAGATGTCATATTGGCACATCTGGGGAAACCCAAATCTGACAACAGCACAACGGCAAACCGGAAGTGTGTTTTCCTGAACTTCCGGTTTGCCCATTTGGGCATTTTTTTCACCTACCAGGCTTCAAAAAGGCCTGTGCGCATGTGCAGGGGGCAGCGTGGGGGGACGAACCAAAAAAGGTTCGCCATCATTGGTCTAGGGAGTCATGTGATCCCCTTTTGCAACCTTCCGACAAGCAAAGTCAATGGGAAAGCCAGATTAACTTAACCACCCTGTCACTAACTTGCTAACTGGAGGGATTCCCTTAACAATTGTGGCAAGAAAGGTGGTAAAGCTCACTTAACAAATTTCTCACTTAGCTAAAAAAAAAATTGGGGCTCAATTGTGATTGTAAGTCGAGGACTGTCTGCACAATATTTGTTATTAAACAAGTCATTTCAATAAAATTTAATTTCAGATTCCATAGCCATCCCACTGCTCAAAAAATAAAGGGAACACTTAAACAACACAATATAACTCCAAGTAAATCAAACTTCTGTGAAATCAAACCATCCACTTAGGAAGCAACACTGATTGACCAATCAATTTCACACGCTGCTGTGCACATTCAACCTTGTACAGAACAAAGTATTCAATATTTCATTCATTCAGATCTAGGATGCGTTCTTTGAGTGTTCCCTTTATTTTTTTGAGCAGTGTATATAGATTGGAACATGCTTGTGAGTTTTCAAGGCAGAAGTATCCATAGAGATTCTCAATCATCCAGGTCACGGTTGTCCCAAAGATGGAGCGGAGAATTTGCAAAAGATAACTGGACTTACTTGGTTTGTTTGTTTTTTTCCTTTGAAACATTTGCTTACCAGAAACCTCTTAGATAGAAACATAGAAACATAGAAGACTGACGGAAGAAAAAGACCTCATGATCCATCTAGTCTGCCCTTATACTATTTTCTGTATTTTATTTTAGGATGGATATATGTTTATCCCAGGCATGTTTAAATTCAGTTACTGTGGATTTATCAACCACATCTGCTGGAAGTTTGTTCCAAGCATTTCTTTCAGTGAAATAATATTTTCTCATGTTGCTTTTGATCTTTCCCCCAACTAACTTCAGATTGTGTCCCCTTGTTCTTGTGTTCACTTTCCTATTATAAACACTTCCCTCCTGGACCTTATTTAGCCCTTTAACATATTTACATGTTTCGATGAGAAGCAAAACTTTTTGAAAGGGAAAAAAACTCCCCAAAGTCCAGTTGTCTTTTGGAAAAAGCACCTTTGAGACAACCATCACTTGGATGATTGAAACTCTCCATAGATGGGTTACTTAAAACAAGCTAGTTTGGGGGTGCCTATTTAAGAGGCTAACTCCATGAGAATTTTTAAGATCTGCAGGACACCCCACGTGGATGGAATCTCTCCTTTAAGGTACTTGCTTGTGGGGCAGGCATGAAAGGTTATATCAGACCCAAATTATGCAGAGTGTCCCTTCCAAACTAAGAATGTCACCCATGTTCCTGATTTTTAGATCAGCTAAGGCATGTCTCCTTGAACTGATCTTTCAGATAGGCTTTTATTATTTTACTGTGACATTAAAAGTTTAATGGAGTTGACTGCCATTAAACTAACAATAACAATAACAACAACAATATTATTATTATTATTATTATTATTATTATTATTATTATTATTATTATTATGTCAGTACAACACAGCAAACGAGATCACTATGCTGGATTTCGTATTTCATCACCAGTCGGGCGCTTCCCAAGCACCTAAGACTGCGTGATGTAGCGGTGAATTATGTTTGCTGATCACAGTAAAGCGGCCTTTTGCAATTGACAGATGGAGATTTTGTCAATTCCGATGGTTTTCAAATGTCCGCTGAGATCCTTTGGTACTGCGCCCAGCGTGCCAAGTTCCACTGGGACCACTTTCACGGGATTATTATTATTATTATTATTATTATTATTATTAATTAGATTTGTATGCCGCCCCTCTCCGAAGACTCGGGGCGGCTCACAACCTAACAGCAATACAACATAAATACAAATCTAATGTTAAAAAATTTAAAAAACTAATTTTAAATACATTGTAATAAAAAACGTATCTGCTACACAAATCATACACACTCAGTCCAACTGAATGTAAACATAACAAAGGCTTATTATAGAGGTTTTGTTTCTAATTGTTGACAAAGGTCTTCCTGATAAGCAGTTTTGGGCAAGGAAGGCAAAATTTGGGGATGCACCTGCACTAAAGGGAGGTGTGATGGCAAAAAGTTCAGAAACCACACTATAAACCAAAATATATTCTTCCTACCACTTTTCCCCCCCAGCTTGCATTGTTAACCTGTCCTTACTCACCGGCTGAGATGTCATATGCTTTACCGTCTCGTTAACATCATAGAAGGCAAACATACTATAAAAGAAACAAGACAGAACAATCCATGTAGATTTACACAGTGTATCTGATTAATTAATTAATTTGTGCAATTTATATGCCGCCCAATTCCAAATTGGACTCTGGCCGGCTTACAATAACAATAAATACAAAATAATATAAATAGGAGCCGAGGTGGCGCAGTGGGTAGCGTGCAGTACTGCAGGCCACTAAAAAGCTGATTGCTAGATCTGCAGGTCAGCGGTTCAGATCTCATCACTGGCTCAAGGTTGACTCAGCCTTCCATCCTTCCGAGGTGGGTAAAATGAGGACCTGGATTGTGGGGGCAATATGCTGGCTCTGTCCTTAAAAAGTGCTATTGCTAACCTGTTGTAAGCCGCCCTGAGTCTAAGGAGAAGGGTGGCATTAAAAAATAAACAAACAAACAAACAAACAAACAAACAAATAAATAAATGAAAATTACAACAACGAGCATAGTAAAAAACAAAGTAAAAATGCATTTATAACCCTAAAAAAACATACATTCTCTCAATCATTCATGGCCCCAGGCCCGCCGGAAAAGTCAGGGCTTAACAGCTTTCTGGAAGACTGGTAGGGTGGGGATAACATGGATTTTCAGAGGCAGTTGGTTCCAAAGCATCAGAGCTGCCACAGAGAAGGCCCTTCCCTATGGCCCCACCAACCAGCATTGTTTGGTGGATGGGATCTGGAGAAGGCCAACTCTGTGGGCCCTTATTGGTTGCTGGGAGGTATTGAGATAGAAGGCGGTCCCATAAATAGTCTGGTCTGGGAGATAACCCCACACCTTCTTCTTTTTAAATATTTCAATTCCTTTTTCATCACAATTCATCATCATCATCATTATCATCATCATTTAATGACCCCATAATCCCTTGCGGGATGGAGTCTAGCCAACTGAATGGAGCTAGCAAAGTGTTTTAATGTCCGGATGCCCTTCATGTTGCCAATGTGTGTTGTGGTTAGCTCTGGCCCAGCTCCTACCACAAGGAATGTGCAGGTGGATGTGGGGGAAACATCCACATGCCGCAGGCCTGTTTTGCTCCCGATGGAATTTGCCGATGAAGCCTCCTCTGACCAAGGAAGCATGAGTGACAGGGAAGAGGGGAGTTTTGCAGACAGGCCAGGAGGAGATCAATCATCTGTATCATCCTTGGATTCTGAACAAGAATTAATGACACATCCACGCATGCGTAGAGTGATGCATAGGAGACAACAACTGAAGGATTATTACAAGAGAAAATGAGGCCACCTGTGGTTGGGTGGGGCTGCTGTAATTAGTGCTACAGATAAAAAGAACAGCGTGCTGGTTTAGCCTTGTGGCAGTTTATCTGATTCATTGTTTTGTCAAGATCGTGGTTTGTGTGCTGTTCAAGATTGTGTGTGGACTCTCTGGACTTTAGAATTGGACTCAATTTTCCAGTTATTGGGTGAGCAATTGGATTGCATTTAACCTGTGCCTGGTGTGTACCAGAAAATCCCTTTGACATTTAAAAAAGGGAGCTGTTTCTGTTTTTCTGTTTATAAAAACTTTTGGGTTTTCCTTTTATCGTGTGGTATGTGTTTTCCTGGACTAATTACCCTGTAATTATGGGAGGTTGAAACACGCCGGCAGAACAATGTGGAGTGTTGTTCAGCAGATATATTCTCAGTTTGCCCAGAGAGAGAAATATCTGCCTCTACCGAGGATCAAACCCACAGCCTCCTGATTGTGAGGTGAGAGCGCCGTCTCTAGGCCAACCGCCACCACTCCAGAAAAGCTCTTAAGATGGATGCAGAAAATAAAAACTGAAGTGATATGGAAGACGCAGGGTATGTGTCTCTCCTTTCCCACACGCCAGGTGCTGGAAAGCATGTTTTGATTCAGTCAGAGTGAATGCTACAGATCCGAAAACTCACCTGGATTCCCAGGGCATGATGACCCCGTCATCTGGGCCGCCGATCAGAATCAACTTGCGGATCCGCAAAAGGTTTCTCTTCCACGCTGCGAGGGAAGCAGGTTAACTTCAGAAACGTGGTTGCTTTCCCAGTTTCTCCTCCTTCCCTTCCCCTCCCTGGAAGAGCTTTGGTGGCGCAGTGGTTAGAGTGCTGTAGTGGAAGCTACTTCTGCTGATCATCGGCTGCCAGCAGTTTGGCAGATCGAATCTCAGTAGGCTCAAGGTTGACTCAGCCTTCCATCCCTCCGAGGTTGGTAAAATGAGGACCCAGATTGTTGGGGGCAATATACAGTGATACCTCATCTTACAAGCCCCTCGTCATACAAACTTTTCGAGATACAAACCCGGGGTTTAAGATTTTTTTTGCCTCTTCTTACAAACTATTTTCACCTTACAAACCCAAGCTGCCGCCACTGGGATGCCCCACCTCCGGACTTCTGTTGCCAGCGAAGCACCCGTTTTTGCGCTGCTGGGATTCCCCTGAGGCTCCCCTCCATGGGAAACACCACCTCTGGACGTGTTTTTGCGATGCTGCAGGGGAATCCCAGCAGTGCAAAAATGGGTGCTTTGCTGGCAACGGAAGTCTGGAAATGGGGTTTCCCAGCAAGGGGAGCCTCAGCGAAATCGCAGCATCACAAAAACACGGAAGTCCAGAGGTGGGATTTTGAGGACTTCCTTGTTTTTGCGATGCTGCAATTTCGCTGAGGCTCCCCTCGCTGGGAAACCCCACCTTCGGACTTCCGTTGCCAAGGAAGCACCCGTTTTTGTGCTGCTGGGATTCCCCTGCAGCATCACAAAAACACTGAAGTTTGGAGGTGGGGTTTCCCAGCGAGGGGAGCCTCAGGGGAATCCCAGCAGTGCAAAAATGGGTGCTTCGGCTGGCAAAAGGGGTGAGTTTTGGGCTTACAAATTTTTCACCTTACAGACCTCATCCCAGAACCAATTAAGTTCGTAAGATGAGGTATCACTGTACTTACTTTCTATAAACTGCTTAGAGAGGGCTGTGAAGCACTGTGAAGTAGTATATAAGTCTATATACTCTCTAAATTCTAAATTCTCTCCCCTTTCCCTCTTCTTGCCTCCTCAGCAGTCAACAAAAGAGAACTTTCCCCATGTCCTTCTACAAAGAGGCGACTGGACTTTCTGGGGTTTTTTGAAGACATTTCGCTTCTCATTCAAGAAGCTTCTTCAACTCTTGACAGGATAGTCAGAACTGAAGACACTTCTTAGATCAGGAACGAAATGTCTTCAAAAAAACCCCAGAAAGTCCAGCTGCCTCTTAGAAAAAAACCCCGCACCTTTGGGACAACCAAGACCTTGGATGACTGAGAAAAATTGAAGAAAAAAGATGGTGGCGCCCATAGGACTGGCACCGGTAGCTGTTGCGCGCAAATTGCACAATCTGGAGGCCACTACCAGTGGGACCATCCTCTACTGCACCGGTAGCAACTCACTACTAATCCAGAGAGAAAAATATCTGCCTCTACCTAGGATCAAACTCACAGCTCCTTAATTGTAAGGCTACATCTTTAGGCCACTGCACCATTCTGACAGCCCTTCATTTAGTGACCGTCTGAAATGACAACATCGCTGAATAAGTGACTTAGGGTCATTTTTCACCCAACCGCTGCAGCATTCCTGGGGTTATGTGAGGAAAAAATTGGCTGCTTGGCAATTAGTTTATTCATTTATGATGGCTGCCGTATCCCAGGGTCATGTGATCACTTTTTGCGGCCTTCCGATGAGAAAAGTGAACGGAAAAGCCATGTTTCACTTAACAACTGATTACTAACTTATCTTATTTTTCGGAGTATAAGACGTGCCCCTTTTTCCTCCCTAAAAGAGAGTGGAATGGTTGGTGCTTCTTATACATCGAAGACAGCCATTTTGGGCCTCCCAAATCCCACCCCCATGTCCCATTTTTGTGAAAAATAGGTTCATTTTTCATAAAAATAGAGTGCACCGAGGAATTGGGAGCAGAGAAGGCCTACCAAAAATTTTACTACCACACTGTGGGCGTGGCTTATGCATTTTCTTTCAACATCTTTCAGTACAAATTGGGTGCTCTGGGGTGGAGCTCCATTTTTACTACCCCACTGCGTTTCCCCCCGTCCAGGCAGTACCCCATCCCTGGTTGGGAGGCCTGCACAGTTGCTCCTGGGGGCTGGCAGAAGGCAAAGCCACCCCGGTTTTTGCAAGTAAATGGGCAAAAAATGAGTTGGTATTTTGCAAAACAAGGACGTTTTTGCCTTTCCTCAGCCTCCAAGAGCACTGTTCAGGCCTCCCAAACCTTTGGCACACCCCATTTGGGGAGGGGGGGGAATGGCAAAAAACTGAGCCATTTTTTATAAAACCAGGGACGTTTTTATCTTTCCCCAGCCCCCAAGAGCACTCCGCAGGCATCCCAAACCCTCTGTGTGCCCTACTTTTCACTGTTTTTGCAAAAAATGGTAAGCCCAGAGGGTTTAGGAGCCCTGTAGAGTGCTCCTGGGGACCGGGGGGAGGCAAAAACACCCTTGTTTTTTGCAAAAACCAACTCATTTTTTGCCAGGGTTTTTTTTTTTTCAAAAATGGGGGCAGTTTTGCCTTCCCCCAGCCTCCAGGAGCAATCTGCAAGCTTCCCAAACCCTCTGTGTGCCGTTTTCCACAAAAATGGGCAAAAAACGGACCATTCCAAAACCGGGCATTTTTATCTTCCCCCAGGCCGAGATGCAATCTGCAGACTTTCCAAACCCCCTCTGTGCCCTATTTTTGACAAAAATGGGTGAAAACGGATCTGTTTTTGCGAAAAATGAGGCGCACAGAGGATTTGGGAGTTTTGCAGAGTTCTCCTGGGGGCGACAATTAGTGCATCTTATACACAGGTGCGTCTTATAGTCAGAAAAATACAGTAAGTGGAAAAGGCACCTATTTTCTCTTTAAAACAACTAAAAAATGAGCCTGTGTATTTCAGCTTCACCTACTCCAATGACATCATAATTTCACTGGCCCCGCCCCTCACATGGCCCCAGGTAGAGAGGAAGTTCCGGGCCAGAAATAGATTTTCCTGCTCCACCCATGTAGACAAATGAAACAACCCACTCAACCTCCAGGAAATTTCTACTAAAGTTGTCATGTCTGAAGCATTTAATTATCTCTTTTTTTCCCTTCTGGCTTTGTGTTCCTTTTTTACTTTAAGATTTGTGATGTGGCAATTGTTTTTATGAATTAATGTATAGGTTGGACTACTGTTTTCTGACCTTAGCCAACCTTTAAAAAGATGTGGGCTTTGAACTCCTAAAATTCCCCAGCTGGGAGTTGGAAATTCTGGCTGGGGAATTCTGGGAGGCGAAATACACACATTGCGAAGATATTTTTTTAAAAAAACACAACTCGTTTAGCCCAGAAACGATGCCAAAAAATAAAATTATTTCATGCCATAAATGCTATGCCGGAAGCAAGAATTTTGAACTGGCACGTCACAAGTTATCCCAAAGTTTGATGAGCTTGAATTTTAAAGCCCCCGTCTGATCTGGCTTGGCCAGGCCTCCATGAAAGGGCTTAGACAGGAGGGGGGAAAATTGAGTAATGATTATTCCAGCCACCTTGCATTTTCCATATTAGGAAATGTTTTGCTTGCAAATATAGTCATGTGTACTCCTGCTTCTAAGCTATTGCTGAAGGCACAAAGGCAGCTCTATCTTTAGGGCTGACTTTGGACAGGCTCCTAAACAATCATCCCTTTTGGCAGAAATACATTGGAGCTTTGGTTTGCTCTGGGGGTTTTGATCAGAGAATTGTAGAGCTGGAGAGAGCTATTTAGGACACTGAATTTTCTTGGTGCAGGAATTAAACTAAAATAAAGGTGTCAAACTCAAGCCCCATGAGCCGGATCTGGCCCATGGGGTGCTTAAATCTGGCCAGTGGGGCCGACCTGGAAATAGCAAAGGGCAGGTCCATGGTGCTTTTGGCAGCCAAAATGGGGCATGAGGGGGGCTATGCGTGTGTCCTGTTTTGGCCGAAAGGGTGCCGCAGGAGGCATCCATCCACCCAGCAGCCCCCACGGAAGCAAATTGCAATACTGATCTGGCCCTCAAAGAAATCCAGTTTGACTAAACACGGTGGTTCTCAACCTTTCTAATGCCGTGACCCCTTAATACAGCTCCTCATGTTGTGGTGACCCCAACCATAACTCTAGCGCCAATTCTCCCAACAGAGCGTTAAGCTGATTGGCAGGAAGGTCAGAGGAACACCCCCACTGCAAATGCCTGATTGGTCAGATAGTAAAAAATTATTTATTTATTATTATTTTATTTTATTTATTGGATTTGTATGCCGCCCCTCTCCGTAGACTCGGAGGCAGCTAACAACAGTAACAAAAAACAGCATGTAAATCCAATACTAAAACAACTAAAAAAACCTTATTGTAAAACCAAACATCCATACATACAAACATACCATACATGAATTGTAAAGGCCTAGGGGGAAAGAATATCTCAGTTCTCCCATGCCTGACAGCAGAGGTGGGTTTTAAGGAGCTTACGAAAGGCAAGGAGGGTGGGGGCAATTCTAATCTCCGGGGGGAGTTGGTTCCAGAGGGCCGGGGCCATCACAGAGAAGGCTTTTCCCCTGGGCCCCGCCAAACGACATTGTTTTGTTGACGGGACGTTCCAAGGGGCCAGAATAGACGCTTTAATTCCTAATGCCGTGGGAAACTTGTCTTTTCCTATTTTCTTAGGCGACCCCTGTGAAACGGTCATTTGACCCCCAAAGTGGTCCTGACCACCAGATTGAGAACCACTGGACTAAAGCATCCTGGACCGATGGCTGCCTAGCCACTACAGGTAATCTTTGACCACAATAGAGACAACAATTTTTCGGTTGTAAGTTGTGATGGTCCTAAGTTGAGATACCACGTGACTGGACTTGTTTTTAACGATAATTTTTATGACAGTTGTAAAGTGAATCACGTGGTTGTTAAGCAAATCTATTTACCAGAAAAGACTCACTCTTGAGAGCGAGATGGGTGATATCTCAATTTGATTAAATCAATTTAAAATGTACCAAATGGCAGTCCTGTGCCAACAGGATGCTAAAACAATCATAAAGGTGAGCTGGTTGCCTATGCTAGTGTGGTCATATGACGGGATCATGTGACGGGGAGAGATCATGTGACGGGGGAGAGGAGGGGTCGTAGTCATAACTTCATAAGTTAAGGTCATAAGTAACTTTAAACAATTTTTGGTCACAACCAAAAGTGATTGTTAAATAACCAGTAGTAAGTCAAAAATGATCTATAGCTTTCCTTGTTTGGTTCTAATTCAGGAATGAAGACTATGCAGTCTTTCAAACACTGATGAAGTAAAACTCCCAGCATCCTTCATTGTACCAGTCATATAAGCAAAGCCTTGTGGGAGTGGCAGTTTAACAATCTTTGAAGTGCCATGTTTTTGCCTCCAAATGAGACCATTCAAGGTGGCCTTTGCTGCATTTTTCTACCCTCGGGAAGAACAAACACCAGTTCAACAAACACCAGTTAACAGCAAATTCTGGTACAAGTATTAAGGAAACTAAGATAATACTGGCTGTCCTCTACCTACAACAATTTGTTTAGTGAATGATCTTAGAACAGCACTGAAAAAAGTGACTTATGACCATTTTTCACACTTATGACCGTTCCAGCACCCTCATGGCCACATGATCAAAATTCAGATGTTTGGTAGCTGACTTATTTATGAAGGTAGCAGCGTCACATGATCCAATTTGTTGCAACTTTCTGAATAAGCTAAGTTAATGGAGAAGTCAAGTTCACCTCACCACCATGTTACTAACAACTGCACCACAACTATAGTGATTCACTTAACAGCTGTGGCAAAAAAAAGGTCATAAAATGGGGCAAAATTCCCCTAACTACTGTAACTCGCTCAGCATGGGAGACTTTGAGCTCAAGTGTGGTTGTAAGTCAAGGACTACCTATATTTTGAATTAACCACAGGAATATGTGGCATTTATCTATCTATCTATCTATCTATCTATCTATCTATCTATCTATCTATCTATCTATCTATTATCTATCTATCTATCTATCTATCTATTTATAGAGGTGAGTTTTAAGGAGTTTACTGAAGGCAAGGATTGTGGAAGCAGTTCTAATCTCCGGGTGGAGCTGGTTCCAAAGAGTCAGGGCCGCCACAGAGAAGGCTCTTCCCCTGGGACCCGCCAGACGACATTGTTTAGTCGACGGGACCCGGAGAAGGCCAACTCTGTGGGACCTAATCGGTCGCTGGGATTTGTGCGGCAGAAGGCGGTCCCGGAGATATTCTGGTCCGATGCCATGAAGGGCTTTATAGGTCATAACCAACACTTTGAATTGTGACCGGAAACTCATCGGCAACCAATGCAGACTGTGGAGTGTTGATGTAACATGGGCATACCTGGGGAAGCCCATGATTGCTCTTGCAGTTGCATTCTGCACGATCTGAAGTTTCCGAACACTTTTCAAATGTAGCTACTCCACCTCCTCTCCCCTTCTGTACTGGAATTGAAGGTTATCAAAAAAACATTTACCACTTGCATTGGGATGAAGCCTCTCGTCATTCAAGACGGCCAAGAAATTGCTATTGTTGAGGTAAAGATCTCGATGGTGGGGATCTGAAAATGCAAAAGACACAGGGAGGGAGCGGAGGAGAGAAAAGTTGAGAGTAACCTTTGTTTCTATACCAAAGCAGTACTTCTTAATTATTTTCTGTTACACACACACACACCAGGAAGAAGTAAACATTTCACACCCCAACTCTCCACTGAGACTGTAAATAGTCTTGAAAATGTCTTGCAAGTTCAATCAAACTTTTCAAACTCGTGAGACTTTTTCTTTTAGAATGGGCTGCCCTCGATACAACAGCGAGGAACGTGAGGGAGGTACCAGTACAAGTGTTTAGTGTTTAGAATCACTAAAGGCAGTGAAAGGCTACCAAAATTTTTACTGTCACACTGTGGGCATGGCTTATGCAGGATGCCCTGCATTTTATTTCAACATCTTTCTGTGCAAATTGGGTGCTCCATTTTCGCTACCCCACTGCGTCCCCTACATGGTCCGGGCAGCAGCCCACCCCTGACTAAAGGATATACAGTGATCCCTCGATTTTCGCAGGTTCGAACTTTGCAAAAGGTCTATACCACGGTTTTTCAAAAATATTAATTAAAAAAATACTTCGCTGTTTTTCCCCCTATACCACGGTTTTTCACACCCGATGACGTCATATATCATTGCCAAACTTTTGTCTGCTTTTAATAAATATTTTTTTAATAAACTTTAATAAATAAACATGGTGAGTAATAATCTAAATGGTTGCTAAGGGAATGGAAAATTGCAACTTAGGGGTTTAAAGTGTTAAGGGAAGGTTTGCGATACTGTTCATAGCCAAAAATAGTGTATTTACTTCCGCATCTCTACTTCGCGGAAATTTGACTTTCGTGGGCGGTCTCGGAACGCATCCCCCGCGAAAAGTGAGGGCACACTGTATATCAATTAAATCACTAAATCAGCCTTGAGATTTAGGGCAATGTATGAACCTAGCCCAAATTTCTCTGTCCTCCTACATTTTAGATATGAAAGTAGATCTGAGCCAATTTTTAATCCTGGAAACGAGCAATTAAAAATGCTAATTTAACACTTTTGGCATAGATGATACTATTTTGTATAAGCAATGCCTCAAACAGCTCCCACACTGGAAAGGGAAATTGTGGATAAATATTGGCCTGTTAAGGAATTATGTGGAAGTAAGAGGCCAAATCAAACACCCCACTTAAGACATTATTTAATGTTAAGCTAAATCTATAGTGTGAATTCAGTTATTATCATTTGAAAACCACAGCTTACGGCTTAGTGAACTGTATTCACCCAACCCAATTACATTTGGCCATCCAATTTGGCTTAGGATAAGAACCAGGCCAACAGATGAGTTCACCCGTTGCATGAACCACAACGCAATTTCTTTGGTGACCGCTTAATGTTATTAGCTGAGCTACTGGAAATTCAGTGGGCTGCAACTGGCTTAACCACCGGTTCGTGATCGTGCTTCCGTTTAACACACTCATGTGCAGCATTCAAAATACAGCAATTTGAAGCTCAGCGGCTTAACTTCTAAAGGCAGCCCTGGTAAGTAGAACAGTGAAAGGACAGAAATCAGCTGCACTGCATAAATCAGCTGAACCAGGAAGAAGGAAATACAGTAGTGCCTCTAGATACGAGCTGCTCCACATGCGAGTATTCCAAGATACGAGCCACGAGGGGAGAGAAATTTCTTTTCAAGACCCGAGCTCAAATTCGGGATACGAGCCGAGCGTCCACTAGGTGGCGCAAGAATCCTTGCTTCTGGTTATCTCAGAGGGGAAAAACAAAGTCTAAAGCCATTTGTTCCATATATGAGTTGTTCGACATACAAGCTCCCTTCTGGAACGAATTAAACTCGTATTTAGAGGTACTACTGTATAGGACAGGATAGGGCAGGGGCTTGGGGGGGGCAGCTGATTGTCGGAACTACCATTTCACCTGAACCAATCAGAACCAGCAACAGCCCACCACTGCAGCAAACCACATTTAAAACAAACCATGGCCTTACAAAAATATATGAATTCCGTAATATGGATGAAAACATTCTGGAGAAAGGGAGAGAGAAGTTCCGTGAGGAAGGGATCCAGCACGAGTCCGAAAGATCCGAAGACAAAAGTCACATGATTGTCAAGCCACTCCCACCTGGTCATATGGCCGGCAAGCCACTCCTATCCGGTCACTCTAGTCCTCAAAAACTGTAGTCCTGGTGACCGACCCAGATTTGATCTTGCAACATCATGCAAGATATTTTTGCCTTCTTTCGTAGGCAGTGATGGGCTGCCAAAAATTTTACTGCCCACTGTTTATTTTGTGGGTGTGGCTTGATGGTCATGTGACCGGGTAGGAGTGGTTTGCCGGCCATGTGACCATGTGGGAGTGGCTCGACAATCGTTTGACTGGGGGTGGTGGCTTAAAGGTCATATGACTAGGTGGGAGTGGCTTTCCGACCAAGATAGGTTTTCGAATAGGAACTTGGACTCTTTTTCAGTTGATTAAGTCACATTATTTGAATAGCCACAAAAAGGACAAATGACAGACAGCATTACTTGTTGAGGAGCACAGTAACATTTTAAGGTTTTGTGCTGAACCCACAAGGTTCAGTATGATAACACATTAGGCAAGTAGCTCAGTTTTCCTTAATTGCTATAAAAGTTCAGTTCTAGATAATGATTAAGATGGTTAAAGCGTTTATGGGTAAAAACATGCTATTTAATTATTTCCTATATTAAAAGTAAATTTTATTATTATTATTATTATTATTATTATTATTATTATTATTATTATTATTAATCAGATTTGTATGCCGCCCCTCTCCGCAGACTCAGGGCGGCTAACAACAATAAAAAGACAATGTAAACAAATCTAATATTAAAAATAATCTAAAAAACCCCAATTAAGGATCATGCTAAGGTACTAGAGAAGGAAGGACAATAAAAAAATTATTAAGTATTCAATAAATAGTGCATGAACTTACTACCCCACTGTGTCCCCCCTCCTATGGGGGCAAAAGTCCATTATTGTTCCTAGGTGAAAACAGTTTAAACCCGCCAAAGCCCCCCATGAAATGCAGAATAACTGCTGAAGTCACAAAGCCGACCGAATTTTACCATTCCAGTAGTTGCAGATGGAGACGTCTTGACCCAGCTGTGTGTAGCAGAGGCGGTAGAGGTTGCTTTTCATGTAGTGCGGAAAGAGCCACTTCAAGTACTTGGTGTCTGCATTGAAAAAAGAAACATAGAGGATGACAGTGAGCAGTTTTCCCCGCCACTGTTTTAAGTTCAGGATCTTCTATCCGAAGGGATGGCAAACCTTTTTAGGCACCGTGTACCCAAACTGCGGACGTGTGCATCCTGAAACTGAAAAGTAAGTGTGCGTATGCAAATGTGTGCATGGGTGGACATGCACGAACATGCACAGCAGAGACCTGAAGACCAGTTGGCCGGCAGGAAGCAGGGCATCCAAACACCGGCAACGCGGCAAGAAATAAGATCTTTTTCTTTCGTGAGCTTCTGTTTCGGCATTTGCAGGAAAAGAGAAGCCCACAAATGAAGCACCACGCAGATCTGACCTGGGGCAATGGTGCACGCTGCCACCTCTGTCACATGTGTCATAGGCTCACCATCACAGATATATCCTTTTATTTGTTTGTTTGTTTATTTAGTTATTTAGTTATTTACGGTAGTTATTTAGTTATTTAGTTATTTAGTTATTTAGTTATTTAGTTATTTAGTTATTTAGTTATTTAGTTATTTAGTTATTTAGTTACTGTATTTAGTTATTTAGTTATTTAGTTATTAGATTTGTATGCCGCCCCTCTCCGTAGACTCGGGGCGGCTCAGAACAGCAATAGAACAATTCATAACAAATCTAATAATTTAAAAACATTTTTAAAAACCCCATTATTAATCAGACATATATACAAACATACCGTACATAAATTGTATAGGCCCGGGGGAGAAATCTCAATTCCCCCATGCCTGGCGGCAAAGGTGGGTTTTAAGGAGTTTACGGAAGGCAAGGAGGGTGGGGGCAGTTCTAATCTCCAGGGGGAGCTGGTTCCAGAGAGTCGGGGCTGCCACAGAGAAGGCTCTTCCCCTGGGACCCGCCAAACGACATTGTTTCGTCGACGGGACCCGGAGAAGGCCAACTCTGTGGGACCTAACAGGTCGTTGGGATTCGTGCGGCAGAAGGCAGTCCCAGAGATATTCTGGTCCGATGCCATGAAGGGCTTTATAGGTTATAACCAACACTTTGAATTGTGACCGGAAATTGATCGGCAACCAATGCAGACTGCAGAGTGTTGGTGTGACATGGGCATATCTGGGGAAGCCCATGATTGCTCTCGCAGCTGCATTCTGCACGATCTGAAGTTCCCGAACACTTTTCAAAGGTAGGCCCATGTAAAGAGTGTTACAGTAGTCGAATCTCGAGGTGATGAGGGCATTTTGTAACCTATTGTAATTTTGGGAGTATAAGAGGCACCTGTTCCCCTGCTAAAAGAGGCTGAAAATTTGGGTGCATCTTATCCTCTGAATGTAGCTTTTTGGAAGTTTTTTCCCCCAGCCCTAATGATCTTTCTGGCTGTTCCCAGCTTTTTTCATTGCTAGTCCTTCAGAAAAAAATGGGTTTTTTTAGCCCTAATGTCTTCCCGGCTTGCAGGTTTGTTTTCATTGCTACTCTGAAGAAGATTTTTTTTTCCAGCCTTAAGTCTTTACAGGCTTGTTTTCATTGCTGTTGCCTCCAAAGAAGTTTTTTTTCAGCCCTAACCAAGGGATAAAATCATGTGCTGAAGCTGATCAGACGAAGGACACTAGCCAGGTGAATAGGCTAGTGTCTATTCAGGCAGATTTTTTCCCTATTTTCCTCCCCCAAAATTAAGGTGTGTCTTATGCTCCGGTGTATCTCATACTCTGAAAAATACGGTAATCTGATGTTTATAGATAGGATCACCCTGTATGCAGGGAAGGCTAAAGCACGCAAGACAACTAGCTTGGGTAGCCATCCCTAATCTTACTTTTTAAAGTAAATAGCCGTACGCATCCCAGCTAATTTGGGAGCTGAAGTCCACCCACTTTGAAGGTGGCTCCAGTTGGAAAAGCTAGGAGATGGGGCTGTCAAAATTCCAGAGATTTCCATCTGAGCAATGCAAATATAAATATAAATAAATGCATAATGCTAAATACAGGTAGCCCTGGATTTACAAGTTCATTTAGTGATCAAAGGCACTGACAAAAGTGACTTATGACTGTTTTTCACACTTATGAGTGATGTCACATCCCTGGGGTCATGCAATCAAAATTCAGATTCTTGGCAACAGTCTCATATATATGACAGTTTCAGTGGCTCGGGGTGATGTGAACAGCTTTTATGGCCTTCTGACAAGCAAAGTCAATAGGGAAGCCAGATTTACTTAACAACTGTGAAACTAATTTAACTACTGCAGGGATTCCCTTTCTTATGGCTAGAAAGGTCATAAAGTGGGGCAAAACTCACTTGACAAATGTCTTGCTTCACAATAGAAATTTGAAACTCATCTATAGTCATAAGTCGAGGACTACCTGTATAAACCTGTCTGTCTGTCTGTCTGTCTATTTAATTTCTAGGCCGCCCTTCTCCAGGGGACTCAGGGTGGCTTACAAAATAAAATTAATACAAAATTACAGATAAAATTATCACCCTATATAAATAGATGAAATATAGTTTATCTCCCTATATAAATATACATAATATAGTTTAAATATATAATAATAGAAACAAATGCATAAATGGGGGTGCAAAATTGAAACCTGGATTGGTGAGACATCAACGGTAAACCAAACATGACAAGGAATAAGATAATGAAAACATTATTTCTTTGTTGTTATAGAAATGACTAGTGTCTATCAAAAATGTAAAGCAAAAAGTTTGAGTTTCTAACTATACTTCTACTCTATTCCAGGGGTAGAATTTTATATTCAGTTTCCTAAATGGTTGTCGCCCCTGGAAGCAGTAATGCACCCTAACCTATTCTGCTTAAATAATAGAATTACTTATAAAAAATTACTAAATGAACAAAATCAATTTAAATCAAGGGAAGATCTAGCAGAAGAGGGATTAAGTATCGACTGATGGCCATATTTTCAATTGCAGAATAAATATAAAGCAGACCTGGTAAGATATGATTTCCAACTGAATTATCAAGAAATAGATGAAATTCTAATAAGCCCCGAGGAAAAAACAATCTCGTGACTGTATAATTATATGCTTAAAAATAAAATGGAGGAAGAGAGGGTAAAGGATGTAATGATTATCTGAAAATATTATTCTTTCTTTGTTGTTATAGAAACGACTAGTGTCTATCAAAAGTGTAAAGCAAAAAGTTGAGTTTTTACTATATGTCTACTCTATTACAGGGGTAAAATGTTACCAGTTGAGCCTGGTTTGGTCTTACTGGTAGCCATTGTTGTTGTGTATACTCCCTTTCAGCCTGGGGCATGCTCGGATTTAGAATTGGCCAATTTACTTAATTTACAGACAGAGGGGAGTGTTAGTGAAGGAAAGGAAGAAGATTGTAACATACACATAGGTTCAGATGAATCTAATGGGCAGGATTGGAGATGGGTTAACCCCCGCTTCAGAAGCTACCAGAAAAGATTAGAGGAAGTGAGAGGGAGGAGATTATAGGACCTTAGAGATGAGGAACTAATTAATTAATTACCTCACATCCGGATGTGAATGGGAGAGAAGCTGATTATGTCAATTTTGTAATACCAAGATGGTTTCTTTCCAGTTGCGCTCCCGGCACGGAAACAATTAACCATATGATTTATAACCTGGTTTTATGGCTCTTCGCTAGCACTGATTAGCCCATAAATTTTAGAATGACTTGTGGAATGTTTTGAAGTTACTACTGTGATAATCTGCCTACTGCTTAACTGGGAAACAAGAATGAATGGCAGTAATAGCAACTGTTTTAATGAAAAGTGAAAGGAAAATAAAGAGGAGTTTTCCTGTGTTTTTACAAAAATAAGGTTTCCAGCAATCATTTGTTCCAATTATTACCTGAATTAGCCTGAAACCAGAACAGCCGTGGCCTCCGGTGGTTTGGAGAACTGGTAGCAGTAACAGTGTGAAGCTGTACACCTGCCAGGGCGTCGTCATTTTCTTGTTTTTCACCCTCTGCGCATGCATAAAGCCTTCTGCGCATGTGCAGAGTGTGAAAAAGCGCACACGATGGAAGCGCATGATCCAAACTGGTACGGAAGATAGGTAGCTTTTAATGCTGCTCTGTTCTACTGCATTGAAAAGAGTTATAAGTCTCTGCTTTCTTTTCTTCCTTTTCCCCCCTTACACTCCAGACTTGCATCGAAATTCCCGCACAAATGTCACCAGAGCATCCCTTATCCTTGTTTCATTACTTACCTCCATACTGCCCCATTTGTGGGGACGAGAGAGAGATGAATGTGTCCACATTGTGGTCGGGCATCGTAGAGAGCAGAGCACGACAAATGAGTCCTCCTGCAGGACAGAGTGAAAATTGGTCAAGGAATTGCGCAGCCGGTATCCAAATAGATCCACCATGCTGACACAGACTTGTACTTTTAAATAAATAGCAATAACACGTAGACTGGAAGAGACACCCCAGGAACAGCTAGGGTGTGCAGTGGCAATGCAGTCTACTTCAGCTAACTGCTAGCTGCAGTTCAGCAGTTGAAATCTCACCACCAGCTCAAAGTTGACTCAGCCTTCCATCCTTCCGAGGTGGTAAGATGAGGACCTAGACTGTTGGGGGCAATAGGCTGATTGTGTAAACTACTTAGAGAGGGCTGTAAAAGCACTATGAAGTGGTATATAAGTATAAATGCTGTTGCTACTTATATACCACTTCACCAGGCTTTACAGACCTTTCTACCACTTACAGAATCTGTATATGGCGCCCAATTATTTGGGTCCAAACTAGTTGGCCCCCAACGTATCAGGAAAGACTTCATGAACTCAATCTGTATAGTCTGGAGGACAGAAGGGAAAGCGGGGACATGTTTGAAACATTTAAATATGTTAAAGGGTTAAATCAGGTGTGATCAAAGGATGCAATTTACATTGCCTGGGGTAAACAGGACGAAGGCTGTGATAAAAGACCTTGCTTTGTGGTAAACAGGAGATAGCTGTGTTAACAACAAAAGGTCCCAGGTAATTGGCCATGAGAGTCATTTGCTCAGTGAAAAACTGGTTACGTGCCATATGGAGATAGGAAGGACTCGGAAGTTGTGTCATGTTTTAGAGTTACGTTATTGGATGTTTGTATATCACTTGACATGTATGTGTAATCATTCCCATTTGCATATTCCCCCAATAAAAGGAGGTGCACAGCTCAATACTGTGTCATTTCACCCAGAGAGAGATGTGTCCAAGTCTTCTTTCTAGGATTGGCATTCGTGAGTGACCCCCCATGGCTGGGGTTGCTCTCAGTCCCTTTGAGACATCGTTCCCCTCAGGGACTTTGCAGCACCCTCAGTGTGTGGCTCACTGCACAACCCCACTGCTCCAGCTATTCAATTTAAAGATCTTAACAGAAAAGAATCAAGTTTTGGAAAAGGGGCCACAAGCATACCTTGTGAATAGCAGAAAAGGTGGACCCCGTCCACAGCATTCTGCATAATAGGGTAAATCGCTTGTCGGAACCCCTCCACTTGCATCCATAGAGATTTCAAGCTTTCCGTTCGGTCAAACAAATCCACAACTGAAACGTTGGTTCCTGGATGAGTCTGTAGGAATTTGACAAGGGGGAAAAGCACAAGGTATTTTCAATCTTTTATCCCATTCTTTGGACGCTGGGAAAAATCAGTAAGGGGCATGCAAAATTGCACCATAGTGCCTTCTGTCCCCTTCTTGTTTCTCTTTTACTAGTATCATGTATATAAATATTATATGTATACCATCAATATGTACGTGACAAAACAAACAAACAAATAAATAAATAAATAAAATAAAAGTTACATAAAGTCATTTTTTCCTTTTGGTAAAGTAACAACATACAGCTTTCAACAGAAAATATAAAAGATTTACAAAGAAGAAACAAGCTACCATATTTTCACAGTATAAAACGCACCCTTTTCTTTCCTAAAAGAAGCTGAAAATTTGGGTGCGTCTTATACTCTGGATGTAGCTTTCTCAAAACTTTTTTTCTCACTCCTAACAAAGTGCTAATGATCTTCCTGGCTCTTCCTGGCTTGCAGGCTTGTTTTCACTGCTACTCCCTCCGAAAAAGGTTTCTTCAGTCCTAACAAGGTTCTAACAATCTTCCCAGCACACAGGCTTGTATTCATTGCTACTCCCTCCGATGAAGGGTTTTTTCCAGCCCTAACCAGGGGATAAAATAATGTGCTGAAGCTGATCAGACTAAAGACACTGGCCACATGAATACCTGGTAGGTAGATTTTTTTTAACCTATTTTCCTCTCCCCAAATTAAGGTGCATCTTATACTTCAGTGCATCTTGTACTCCGAAAAATATGATAAGCCGTACACTACTCCAATCTGTGTCCTCCTAGATACAAATTTCATAATAAACATAAAGCTACATTTGTTACTTAGTCCCAATTTATTCCTTATCGCCATCGGCGAAGATCTGATCATCCAGTTTTTCCTAAATATTCTTGTTCCAAACCAACAAAGTTGCTCAAAGTTTAGTCACTACACAACCACAGTTTAGTCACTACACAGTAGTCATACTGTGCAGAAAACAGCAATCCTAAACTTGTTTTGCCTTGTAATTTGAAGAAAGTGTCTTTGATGATACCCCAAGATGGGGGGGATATCTCCTGGTGGTGATTTCCACCCTCCTTTCTCTTTCATGTATTGAGGCAGTGTGATGTAGTGATTAGATCAGGGCAAACTTGGATTAATGAGATCTTGGCTCATAATCCTACTGAGACATACAATGGTTCCCTGGTACTCAATTGCTTTGAAACTCATCGAATTTGGTACTCAGCGCATTTTGACATGAACGTTTTGTCCTGATAGTCGTTGTTTGTTTAGTACTCAACATACGAGCCAGAACTTTTCAGCGTCAGCTGTCTTGTGATTCATTACATTATTCCTTATGGGAAAAATCTGTTTGGTAATAGTTTTTGGAACCAATTAATGATGAGAATTGAAGTACCACTATAATTGTCAGCCACTATAATTGTCAACCAATTAATGATCAGTATTGAAGTACAACTATAATTGTCAACCAATAGAGTGCTGCAAATGAAAAATGGGGTAGAGGAAGGGAGTATGCTGACTAATCTTGAAAAAAGAGTTAAATTATAATTATCTTTGTTGGGTAGAATTTCCATAATCAAGATGAATGTTTTACCAAAGATGTGGTTTCTATTTCAGACATTATCAATACCAATGATTGATGGATTGTATAATTGAAAACAATGGCAAAAGGATGTTTCTAAGTTCACATGGCAAGAGAGAGGGGGAAAACTGAGACTAAGCATAAATTGTTGCAAGACAATTAAAAGAAAAAGGAGGCTTGGGTTTACCAGATTTAAAATTATATTTTGTGATCTGTTGCTTGGTCTGGATGAAAGAATGGGTGACCTTTCAAACCAAGAAATTATAAGATTTAAAGGGTCATGAGTTGAGATTTGGATGGCAATAAAACATAGAAACATAGAAGTCTGACGGCAGAAAAAGACCTCATGGTCCATCTAGTCTGCCCTTATATTATTTTCTGTATTTTATCTTAGGATGGATATATGTTTATCTCAGGCATGTTTAAATTCAGTTACTGTGGATTTATCTACCACGTCTGCTGGAAGTTTGTTCCAAGGATCTACTACTCTTTCAGTAAAATAATATTTTCTCATGTTGCTTTTGATCTTTCCCCCAACCAACTTCAGATTGTGTCCCCTCATTCTTGTGTTCACTTTCTTATTAAAAACACTTCCCTCCTGGACCTTATTTAACCCTTTAACATATTTAAATGTTTCAATCATGTCCCCCCTTTTCCTTCTGTCCTCCAGACTATACAGATGGAGTTCATTAAGTCTTTCCTGATACGTTTTATGCTTAAGACCTTCCACCATTTACCAACTTCAGAGTTTCAGCCTTTATTTTCTCCTGCCCAGAAAAACCAGATTTTCCAGCACACTCCCTGTGCAATATCAGCCTGTTTATTGCACCACAAAGGAGTATGTACGGTATGTTCTGTCTACAGCCTGCTCAGAATGAGTCACCGGAGGCCCTGAAAAATAAAATACTCTCTAATCTAGATTCAAATCAGGACAAGGTGGCTAGAGATGTTCTCCCTCCAAGATTAGCAAAGGGGAGGAGAAGAAAAATATAGGAGAAAGAGGGAAGGAGGAGAAAGGAAGAGAAGAAAGGAGGAGAGGAGAGAAGAGGGGGTGAAAGGAGCAGAAGGAAAAGGAGAGGAGGAGGAGGAAGGGAGGAGGAGAAGAGGAGAGGAGGAGGAAGAGCAATGGAAACTGCAGTTTAATGTTTCCAAATGTAAAATAATGCACTTGGGGAAAAGGAATCCTCAACCTGAGTATTGTGTTGGAAGATCTGTGTTAGCAAAAACTTCAGAAGAGAAGGATTCAGGGGTAGTGATTTCTGACAGTCTCAAAATGGGTTAGCAGTGCGGTCGGGTGGTAGGAAAAGCAAGTAGGATGCTTGGCTGCATAGCTAGAGGTATAACAAGCAGGAAGAGGGAGATTGTGATCCCGCTACATAGAGCGCTGGTGAGACCACATTTGGAATACCGTGTTCAGTTCTGGCGATCTCACCTACAAAAAGAGATTGACAAAATTGAACGGGTCCAAAGACGGGCTACAAGAATGGTGGAAGGTCTTAAGCATAAAACGTATCATTAAAGACTTAATGAAGTCAATCTGCATAGTCGGAGGAGAGAAGGAAAAGGGGGGATATGATCAAAACATTTAAATATGTCAAAAGGGTTAAATAAGGTTCAGGAGGGAAGTGTTTTTAATAGGAATGTGAACACAAGAACAAAGGGACACAATCTGAAGTTAGTTGGGGGAAAGATCAAAAGCAACATGAGAAAATATTATTTTACTGAAAGAGGAGTAGATCCTTGGAACAAACTTCCAGCAGACATGGTTGGTAAATCCACAATAACTGAATTTAAACATGCCTGGGATAAACATAGATCCATCCTAAGATAAAGTACAAAAAATAGTATAAAGGTAGACTAGATGGATCATGAGGTCTTTTTCTGCCGTCAGTCTTCTATGTTTCTAAGAGAGGAGAGGATTAAAAAAAATATTTATGAGGTCAACGTCTATAATTCCCATCATCCCTCATCAGTCTGATCAGTGTGGCCTCCCCCACTCACCTCATTGATGAAATTAAGCAAGAGCTGGAAGTCAGAAGGGCTGTCAAACAGGCCATGGACAACGATGACAGGCTTGTAAGAGGCGGTGAACGTGAGGAAGAGGAAGGTGAGGCAGAAAGCAGCCAGCAACCGGAGACAGCCTCGGTGGTGTGGCATGGTCTCACCAGCTGGATGAGAGAAAAGGGTTAAAATGACTTTCAGTCCAAAAGTAAGAGATTTCTCACTGTCCATTTAAGGCAGCAATTCTTTCCTCTGCTCAACAATATATTATGGAGTGACTGACCAACCTAGAAGTGGGAAACACTGAGTCTACGGCAGGTGTCCCCAAACTTGGCAACTTTTAAGACTTGTGGACTTCAACTCCCAGAATTCTCCCAGAAGTCCACAAGTCTTAAAGTTGCCAAGTTTGAAGATCTCTCTAGTCTATGCCCATGTCAAGAATGGGCGGGAGGGAATGCATTGGAATGTAAGGGAGGTTTGGGAGGGAAATTTGAAATGAAAGTCTTGAGACTGGAAGCCTGAGATGGATCCAACATTTATTTGATTTATTTATTTATTAAATTTGTATGCCGCTCCTCTCCGCAGACTCGGGGCGGTTCACAACAGCAACAGAAAAACAGTGCAAAATACAAATTCAATAATTAGAAAGCTAAAAACCCATAATTTAAAAAACATTCACACAACATACCATACATAAACAGTATAGGCCTGGGGAAGATATTTCAGTTCCCCCATGCCTGATGACAGAGGTGGGTCTTAAGGAGTTTACGAAAGGCAAGGAGGGTGGGGGCTGTTCTAATCTCAGGGGGGAGCTGGTTCCAGAGGGTCGGGGCCGCCACAGAGAAGGCTCTTCCCCTGGGACCCACCAAACGACATTGTTTGGTCGACGGGACCCGGAGAAGGCCAACTCTGTGGGACCTAATCAGCCGCTGGGATTCGTGCGGCAGAAGGTGGTCCCGGAGATATTCTGGTCCGATGCCATGAAGGGCTTTATATCCAAGAACATCCAAGGCAAACTCTTCCCAAAACAATGCAA
This sequence comes from Erythrolamprus reginae, assembly GCF_031021105.1. NCBI lineage: Eukaryota > Metazoa > Chordata > Lepidosauria > Squamata > Dipsadidae > Erythrolamprus > Erythrolamprus reginae. The sequence continues at coordinate 32,809,131 of NC_091951.1, read as the reverse complement.
GTGCAAATCACCCGTGGAGAATGAATGATGAAAGGTCCAGGGAGAAAAGGGAAAGTTTTCCTATACTGTTTGCGCATGAAATAGTTAAATCTGGTTTTTCTACTTCTGTACCCATAGGGAATCCTCAGTAAAGTTATACTCTTGGTTAAAAAAAATCTCATAAGTTTCTTTTGCTGTCTACCCCCAGAGAGACAGTATCTTTGCATTAAACTTGTCAAAATAAGGTACATCTCTCTGACATCTTGTTTTTTGTGGGCACTCTGTTTCATATTTTACACTCGTAAGTTCAAGTTGGTACAATCCAAAGCATGAATTCTGTATTTCTCTCTGATCCAATCCTCCTGACCTTTTGTAAAACCTTAAAGTTTTCTGTAAGACTTTAAAGACTTCCTTCCATAAGAGCTTAACAGACCTGGTTTTGCCAGTTGGTTTGGAGCTCCAATGGGGAAGCATCCCACTGGAAGTGGTTTTTAAAAGTTTTTTTTAATTTATAATGCAATTAAAAACAAAGCAAACATAAAAGACAAATAGACAAGTACATTACGGATAATCCAGTTTACATATTTCTACTTGGTTACTTCTCCTCCTAAATATACATCCATTATCTTTCTTAAAAGGAAATGGAATAAAAAGAAATAAAATTCTATATATCTCCAAATTTTGCCGTTAATTCATCATCCTGGCTTTCCTCTTTTTCCACCAATGATAAAATTTATCCCAGGTTTCAAAATACTCTGTTTCATTTTTCTCTTTTAGCTCCTTTGTTAGTCTGTCCATCTCTGCACAGGATAATATTTTATATAAAATCTCTTCTTCGGTGGGAGTTTCATTGTTTTTCCATTTTTGAGCAAAGGCCAATCTCGCTACGGTCATTGGAGGTGGTTGATAGATTAAGAACCAATCCCACCTCCTCTCTACTCCCTTCCTCTTCCCTCCCTCCCCATCATTTATCTAGGGCCATGATAGTGAACATGTGGCACACAGAACCTCACCTACAAAAAGATATTGACAAAATTGAACGGGTCCAAAGACAGGCTACAAGAATGGTGGAAGGTCTTAAGCATAAAACGTATCAGGAAAGACTTAATGAACTCAATCTGTATAGTCTGGAGGACAGAAGGAAAAGGGGAGACATGATCGAAACATTTAAATATTATTATTATTATTATTATTATTATTATTAATAATAATAATAATAATAATAATAATAATAATAATAATTGGGTTTGTATGCCGCCCCTCTCCACAGACTCGGGGCGGCTAACAACAGTAATAAAACAGCATATAGCAATAATCCAATACTAAAAACAGTTAAAAACCCTTATTATAAAAACCAATCATACATACAGACATACCATGCATAAAATTGTAAAGGCCTAGGGGGTTAAATAAGGTTCAGGAGAGAAGTGTTTTCAATAGGAAAGTGAATACAAGAACAAGGGGACACAATCTGAAGTTAGTTGGGGGAAAGATCAAAAGCAACATGAGAAAATATTATTTTACTGAAAGATTAGTAGATCCTTGGAACAAACTTCCAGCAGACGTGGTTGGTAAATCCACAGTAACTGAATTTAAACATGCCTGGGATAAACATATATCCATCCTAAGATAAAAATACAGGAAATAGTATAAGGGCAGACTAGATGGATCATGAGGTCTTTTTCTGCCGTCAGTCTTCTATGTTTCTATGTTTCTAGAATCATAGAGCCGTTGCCCTAGCTCTGCTCCAGTGTGCATGTGTGTGCCAGCTAGTTGATTTTTGGCTCATTTTTTGCCTCCAAAGGACCTCTGGGTGTGTGTGGGGAGGGCATTTTTGCCCTCCCCAGCCTCCAAGAAAGCGTCTGGAGCCTGGGGAGAGTGAAAAACGGGCCTACCAGACTCACCGGAAGTCGAGAAATGAGGTGAGCAGGGGGGAGCGTGCACCCATATGCATGAGGTGGGGCACTGGGTGATTGAATTATGGGTGTGGCCACATGTGAATGCATGATAGCGTGTGCTTTTGGCACCTGAGGGGAAAAAGGTTCACCATCATTGATCTAGGGCTTTTTCTGTTGTATTTTGCATTTTTGTATTTATTTATTTATTTATTTATTTATTCATTCATTCATTCATTCATTTATTTATTATTTCTAGGCCACTCTTCTCCGCAGACTCAGGGCGGCTTACAAAACAAGAATAAATACAAAAGGAACATGCAAGAAACGGAAACATTAAAACTAATCTAAATCTACGGTAATCTGAAAACCCCAAATTTTAAAAAACAAATCATCCATGTTCATTCCTTTACAGTCATATATGTGGCTGAAGCAGGATGCCGATGCTCAACGGCCTCAAACCCACCAGCAGAGGTGAGTTTTTAAAGCCATACGAAAGGCCAGGAGGGAGTTGATTCCAAAGGGCCGGAGCTGCCACAGAGAAGATCCCGCCAGGCAGCATTGTTTAACAGACAGGACCTGGAGAAGGCCAATTCTGTGGGACCTGACCACTCACTGGGATTCATGAGGCAGGAGATAGTCTCATAAGTAACCTGGTCCTATATTATTATTATTATCATTATTATTATTATTACGTCAGTACAACACAGCAAACAAGATCACTATGCTGAATTTCGTATTTCATCACCAGTCGGGCGCTTCCCAAGCACCTAGGACTGCGTGATGTAGCTGCGAATTATGTTTGCTGATCCCAGTAAAGTGGCCTTTTGCAATTGACAGATGGAGATTTTGTCAATTCCAATGGTTTTCAAATGTCCGCTGAGATCCTTTGGTACTGCGCCCAGCGTGCCAAGTACCACTGGGACCACTTTCACTGGCTTATGCCAGAGTCGTTGCAGCTCGATTTTTAGATCTTCGTATTTCAATATTATTATTATTATTATTATTATTATTATTATTATTATTATTATTTAGATTTGTATGCTATATATTATTTATATAGTTTTATCTCTTTAACAATGCAAGCCACCTGGAGTTACTCCGTGGTGAAATGGGTGGCCTATAAATATAATTAAAAAATAAATCACAATCTTTTTGTCTTTGACTGGGAAGGGAAAAAAAGAAAGAGAATGAAGGATCGTTAAACCTATCAGGCACGAGTAATTAGGAAGCTCTACCCATTATCAATGTAAAATCAGAAATATAAAACAAAAGGGAAAAATTCTCATTGCCCCTGTGAATGAAACAATGCACAGTATATCTTCAAAACACATTCACTTTCAATGTTTTCTCTGATCACTCTCCCAGCAACTCAACCCAGATGATGCCATTTATTTTTTCAAATAGTGGCACCAGGATCAGTGTTCCCTCTAATTTTTTTTTTGGGGGGGGGGGGAAGTGTCCGAGCGGCAGTCCCTTCAGGACTGGGCGGCACAGGAATAATAAATAAATAAATAAATAAATAAATAAATAAATAAATAAATAAATAAATAAACAAACAAACAAACAAACAAACAAACAAATAAATAAATAAATAAATCAAAAAACCCACCCTGTTTTGCATCAGAGAATTTCAAAATAAAATACTGTACTGTTTGTCTATAACAGTGAGCTCATAATAGGGCAACACTATCAATTTCAAAATGCCACTTAAATAGTTGAGCTAGTTTCAAACTAGATTTTGATTTTCTTTCTCTCTTCCTTACTCCCATTCTTTTTCTTTCTCTTTTCCTTCCTCTCTTTTTTCTATCTGTTTCTCTCTCTTCCTCTCTTCATCTCTCTCCTTCCCTCTCACTCTTTCCCTCTCGGCTTCTGGGCAGGTTTGGAAAACTCTGAGTTGATGATGATTTTTAAGTGAGCGATTGCTCACTGCTCAGCTTAGAGGGAACTATGACCAGGATTCATACAAGCAGAAATGATTTGCCTTAGTCTACTCGACGTCCGTAAATGCAGGACGGATGTGAAAATGAACCCTGATCCGCTATTATTCCTCACCAGGCAGGAATTCCACTGACCTACTTTTACAAAAGCAGGCAGTGACCCTTGTAAATCAGCGCTGAAAAGCATGGATTGCGTCATCCAGGGGGAAAAAACAGTTTTCCAACTCAAAAGCCTAATCCAAGACCTGAATGCATCCCATTCATTTGACTCCATAAACAAACACATTCCAATTTGAGACTCTTCCAGATTTGGAAACTAAAATCTAGAGCTTGCAATATAACAAAGAATGAAGAATGAAGGTGTGGATGTTTAGAGAAAAGACAGCGATCTACGTTTTAGCCTCTTTTGGACTTCTGGTGGGAAACTGAATAAAAATGATCACATATGGATTTGATGACTAGAAAAACTAGAGATTGTTTTAAAATGGATGTTAATGTGTAATTTTAGACAGTGTGGGGGCCTAGAGGTGTAGATCCTCGCCTCACACTCAAGAAGCTTTCAATCCCAAACAGAGACATATATTTATCTATCAGGATGCAAAGCCCTTCCTGGCATCGGACCAGATTATCTCCGAGACCGCCTTCTGCTGCACGAATCCCAGTGACCGATTAGGTCCCACAGAGTTGGCCTTCTCCGGGTCCCGTCAACTAAACAATGTCGGTTGGCGGGCCCCAGGGGAAGAGCCTTCTCTGTGGCGGCCCCAACTCTCTGGAACCAACTCCCCCCAGAGATTAGAACTTCCCCCACCCTCCTTGCCTTTCGTAAACACCTCAAAACCCACCTTTGCCATCAGGCATGGAGGAACTGAGATATCTCCCCTGGGCCTATACAATTTATGTATGGTATGTTTGTAGGTATGTCTGCTTAAAAATGGGGTTTTTTAAATATTTTAAATTGTAAATTATTAGATTTGTTATGAACTGTTTTTTTCTGTTGTGAGCCTCCCCGAGTCTATGGAGAGGGGCGGCATACAAATCTAATAAATAAATAAAATAAATAAATAAAGGATGAGAATAAAATTAAAAAAATAATAGTTAAAGACCCAAGACTGTTTTAAGAAAGTTTGAATCTCGAAAAGTCTTGAAAATCTTTTTTCTATTAAGCAAAGGGAAAATATCTGCTGTGAACTCCACATAGATGTCAGGAAGGGCATCCGGGCAGCAAACGCTCAGCTTCATTCAGTCGCCCAAAACCTAACCCAATCCAAGGGGTTACAGGATCATGAAAAGAAAAGAAAAATCTGTAATTTTACCGTAAGAGTTGAATTTCATTTCTTATCTACAGTACTGCAAAAGGAGTCAGAAGTCATCCTTTTTTGGGTATCTTTCTTTCTACATTTTCCTTTCTTGATAATTCTTTTGTTATTTTTTACTTTGGCAGATTTAATAAAGCTATTGAGAAAAATAACTCAAACGGATGCTTGTAAAACCCAAGTTTAGGTATTATTATTATTATTATTATTATTATTATTATTATTATTATTATTATTATTATTATTATTATTATTATTGGATTTGTATGCCGCCCCTCTCCGGAGACTCGGGGAGCCTAACAGCAATAATAAGACAGTGTACAGTAGTAATCCAATACTAAAAATGATTAAAAACCCATTAATATAAAAAAACCAAACATACATACAGACATACCATGCATAAAATTGTAAAGGCCTAGGGGGAAAGAGCATCACAATTCCCCCATGCCTGGCGGCAGAGGTGGGTTTTAAGTAACTTACGAAAGGCAAGGAGGGTGGGGGCAATTCTAATCTCTGGGGGGAGTTGGTTCCAGAGGGCCGGGGCCGCCACAGAAAAGGCTCTTCCCCTGGGACCTGCCAAGCGGCATTGTTTAGTTGACGGGACCCGGAGAAGACCCACTCTGTGGGACCTAACTGGTCGCTGGGATTCGTGCAGCATTAGGCGGTCCCTGAGGTACCTGGTCATATCCACCTATGTTGATGTACCCCCAAAGAAACCTACAATCATTGATATAAAATATTTCTACCTTCTTGGAAATGGAATTCTTTTATTGGCCAAGTGTGATTGGACACACAAGAAATTTATCTTTGGTACATATGCTCTCAGTGTACATAAAAGAAAAGATACATTTGTCAAGAATCATGAGGTACAACACTTAATGATTGTCATAGGGTACAAATAAACAATCAGGAAACAAACAATATTAATAATAATCGTAAGGATACAACCAACAAGTTACAGTCATACAGTCATCAGTGGGAGGAGATAGATGATAGGAATGTTGAGAAGATTAATAGTAATGCAGTCCTAGTGAATAGTTTGACAATGATGAGGGAATTATTTCCTTAGCAGAGTGATGGCGTTTGGTAAAAAACTGTTCTTGTGTCTGGTTGTCTTAGTGTGCAGTGCTCTATCGTGTTGTTTTGAGGGTAGGAATTGAAACAATTTATGTCCAGGGCGCGAGAGGTCAGTAAATATTTTCACTGCCATCTTTTTGACTCGTGCAGTATACAAGTCCTCAATGGAAGACAGGTTGGCAATAAATACCAAGACAGGTTGGCAATAAATACCACAAAGGAGAAGGAGATGACAGGTTGCTGATTCAAAAGACTGACCTACTATATTATTAACTAGCCAGGATTTCTCTAGCTCAGCCTTCTGCAACTTTGTATGTCCACAAAGTTGCAGGTTTATTTAGATAAACCAGGTTTACACATTTAGCTAATGCTACACTGAAGGTTGCTTGGCATACAACCAGTATATTGGGTTTATGCAACAAAGTTCATTAATCACGGTTTATGGCCAAGCACAACATTGTGGCTTCCGGGCGAAGCATGACTTGACACAATATGTGAACTCAGTCAACTAACACTTATTCAATAAACGCTAGTTAAGCAAGCCTCCGTGGGCTGACTTTTGGGAAAATGCCAAGTAATAATCTCTGTCAGGTGATCCATGAATATTCAACCAAGCTATGCCTATCTTTTCTCAATATCTAGTTTCTCCCTAGAAAAACTCCAGGTGGATTTTAAGGCTCTTAAAACTACACTTTGAACTGACCTTCATAGCAACTGCATAAAATGGGTTAGGCAGAAAGAAATAGACAGAATGCAAATAGTCCTTGACTTACAACCACAATTGAACCCCACATTTATATTGCGAAGTGATACATTTGTTAAGCGAGCTTTGCCCCCTTCTATGACCTTGCTTGCCACAAATGTTGAGTGAATCATTGCAGTTGTTAAGTTAGAAACATGGTCGTTAAATTAATCTGGCTTCCCCGTTGATTCTGATTGTCAGAATGTCTTAAAAGGGGATGACATGACCCCACAACCCTGCAACCATCTTAAATATGAGTCAATTGCCATATATCTGAATTTTGATCATGTGAGTATGAGGATGCCACAACGGTTGTAAGTGTGAAAAATGGTGATTGTCAATTGATTGAAAAGACATTTGGCAGGGGACCAGATTACCTCCGGAACCGCCTTCTACCGCACGAATCCCAGCGGCCGATAAGGTCCCACAGAGTTGGCCTTCTCCAGGTCCCGTCGACCAAACAATGTTGTTTGGCGGGCCCCAGGGGAAGAGCCTTCTCTGTGGTGGCTCCGTCCCCCTGGAATCAACTCCCCCTGGAGATTAGAACGGCCCCCACCCTCCTTGTCTTTCGCAAATTACTCAAGACCCACCTATATCACCAGGCATGGGGGAACTGAGACACCTCCCCAAGGCTTTTATGTTTTATGTTTTGGTAGGTATGTGTTGCATGGTTTTTAATTGTTGGGGTTTTATATATCTTTCTCTTTTAATATTAGATTTGTTGCAATGTCTTATTGTCTTTTATTATTGTTGTGAGCCGTCCCGAGTCTTCGGAGAGGGGCGGCATACAAATCTAATAAATTATTATTATTATTATTATTATTATTATTATTATTATTATTATTATTATTTACTATGCTTTGGGCACACTTGCTAATCTCTGTTTGGCCAGAAAGGGGAATCTGTGTTACCTCGGAACCATGACTCATTTAGGCTTAGCAAGTTATTTGTAAAAAAAAAAAATATGTTTGGTTTGGTTCTGCAACCCAACAAGACCAACACAGACTTCAGAGGATAATCAGAACTGCAGAAAAGACAATTGCTGCCAACCTGCTTTCCATTGAGGACCTGTATACTGCACGAGTCAAAAAGAGGGATGTGAAAATATTTACTGACCCCTCGCATCTTGGACATAAATTGTTTCAATTCCTATCCTCAAAATGACACTATAGAGCACTGCACACCAAGACAACTAGACCCAAGAACAGTTTTTCCCGAACATTATCACTCTGCTAAACAAATAATTCTCTCAATACTGTCAAACTATTTACTAAGTCTGCACTACTATTGCTACCAGTTTTTTCTCATCATTCTTATCACCCATTTCCTCCCACTTATGACTGTATGACTGTAACTTGTTGCTTGTATCCTTAAGATTTTTATTAATATTGATTGTTTCTTCATTGCTTATTTGACCCCTTTGACAATCGTTAAGTGTTGTACCTCATGATTCTTGACAAATGTATCTTTTCTTTTAAGTACACTGAGAGCATATGCACCAAGACAAATTCCTTGTGTGTCCAATCACACTTAGCCAATAAAGAATTCTATTCTGTTCTGATCTGTTCTGTTCTATTCTATTCTATTATTCTCTTCTCCTCTCCTCTCCTCTATTCTATTCTATTCTATTCTATTATTCTCCTCCTCTCCTTTATTCTATTCTATTCTATGTAGGAGAGAATTTGCCCAAAATATGAAAGTAACGGTTGCAGGAGAATATCTTCAGAGGATGCTTGTCATACAAGTCAAGGTAATGGACAGGGATCACATGAATAAAATCTTATCATTATAAAAAACAGGGGGAAGACAAAATTTTGGTTGCAGATGTCATTTTGACTTTCTCAGCTGTTTTTCAGTTTTTCTGTTGTTTCAGCTACAAATTTTCACAGTTCCAGTCACAAAATGACTTCTGTGGACCTTACTTCATACTTAAGCGGTTAGTTAGAGGGGATGTGCATAAGTGCACTAACATGCCTAATTGTCCCTGTGCCTATATTTTTATTCTTGCATTCTTATTCTTGTTTAGGTTTGACAAGTTCTAATAAATAAAATAAATAAAAGAAAGGCAAGCTGAAATATAGAGAAATATAGAGAAACAACACCACACTGCCCCCACTCTCCCCGCCTTCCGCAATTGTTGGAAGACCCATTTGTGCTGTCAGGGTTTGGGCCATTAGATTCTAGCCCCCTGGCCGATGAATGAAATGTATGTTTGATTGTTTAGAAACATAGAAACATAGAAGTCTGACGGCAGAAAAAGACCTCATGGTCCATCTAGTATGCCCTTATACTATTTTCTGTATTTTATCTTAGGATGGATATATGTTTATCCCAGGCATGTTTAAATTCAGTTACTGTGGATTTACCAACCACGTCTGCTGGAAGTTTGTTCCAAGGATCTACTACTCTTTCAGTAAAATAATATTTTCTTATGTTGCTTTTGATCTTTCCCCCAACTAACTTCAGATTGTGTCCCCTTGTTCTTGTGTTCACTTTCCTATTAAAAACACTTCCCTCCTGGACCTTATTTAACCCTTTAATATATTTAAATGTTTCAATCATGTTTGAATGGGAGTGATTGATTTTTAAGGAACTTGGGTTTTAGATTAGTTAGTTTTAAATTTAAATTGGATTTAAGGTATTTTTAATTGTTTTTTTATATCTGAGTCTTCGAAGAGGGGCAGCATATAAATACAATAAAAAATAAAAATAAAAATAAAAATAAAAAATAAAAATAAAAATAAAAATAAAAATAATAAAAATAAATAATAATAATAAATAAATAAATAAATAAATAAATAAATAAAATAAGGAATAAAATAAATAAATAAAACACAAACACACACACATACATCTAAAATACAGGACTGACTTTCTGAGAGGTTGAACACACACACACAATCGAGAGAATTAAGACATAGAAACATAGACTCCATGGTCCATCTAGTCTGCCCTTATACTATTTCCTGTGTTTTATCTTAGGATGGATGTATGTTTATCCCAGGCATGTTTAAATTCAGTTACTGAGGATTTAACAACCACGTCTGCTGGAAGTTTGTTCCAAGCATCTACTACTCTTTCAGTAAAATAATATTTTATCACCTTGCTTCTGATCTTTCCTCCAACTAACTTCAGATTGTGCCCCTTGTTCTTGTGTTCACTTTCCTATTAAAAACACTTTCCCCCTGAACCTTATTTAACCCTTTAACATATTTAAATGTTCCGGATCATGTCTCCCCTTTCCCTTCTGTCCTCCAGACTATACAGATTGAGTTCATTAAGTCTTTCCTGATAAGTTTTATGCTTAAGACCTCCCACCAGAAGGTCTTAAGCATAAGACCTTCTGGTGGAAGGTCTTAAGACACACAGAGAGCTCTGGCTCAAAGTCAATGCTTAAAACAAGCCGACAGGCCTTGGGCTCATTCACACTAGGTCTCATTTCGATATAAACAATTCACGCTGAGCATGTTGGGAATACAGAATTACCTTGGAAGACCAAGCCTGTAATTTCCTGGAAGCACTAACCACACTAACAATTGTAGTGTTGACATGCTCTTACATGAAAGATCTGCATCTATGAGATGTCTCCAGTGGTGAAGACAGTATTTTCTGGGAGTTAAAAACACACCTAAGATAAAGTCTTACCTGCTCACACTTCTATTGGCAACTCCCACTTCTGGACGATGTGCTTGGAGAGACCTTGAGCTCTATGGCATGGTTCTGGCCAGGATGTTGGGATTAAGAAGGACTTCTCCTAGCTCCTCCCCTTTCCTTTCAAGCGACAGCAACACCTTTGGGTGGAGACAAGGAATTCCTGTTATCATTGATCAACACAAGACTTGACAAGCAACAGGCACCACCGATGGCTACAGAGGTTTTATACATTGTGATTTCAGATGAAGTGGAGATAAAGTGGGCTACATAGAAGGTCGAACAGCCTCTACAACCTCCATATCTTATTCAGTGGGTATCTCTATCACAGAAGAACAAAAATACCCACATTCAGTTATGGATCCATGAAAAGAAGTAGGGGAGACGTGATAGTGTTCCAATATCTCAGGGGTTGAGAAGAGGGAGTCAACCTATTCTCCAAAGCAGCTGAGGGCAGGACAAAGAAGCAATGGATGGAAACTAATCAAGGACAGAAGCAACTTAGAACTAAAAAGAAATTATCCTGAAAGATAATTTGTGGAATGGCTTGCCAGACGTTGTGAATGCTCCAATATTGGAAGTTTTTAAGAAGATGTTGGTTACCCATTTGTCTGAAGTAGTGTAGAGTTTCCTGCCTAAGCAGGGGGATGGACTAGAAGACCTCCAAGGTCCCTTCCAATTATATTGTTGCTGTTGTTGCTATTATTGTTGTTGTTGTTGTTGTTGTTGTTTTGTTTGTTTGTTTATTAGATTTGTATGCCGACCCTTTCTGAAAACTTGGGATGGCTTACAGCATATAATATAAAACAATAAATACAAAGACAAATCTAATTAATTAAAACTACATAACCTAAAACCCCAATATATTAAAAATCAATCATACAACTTCAGATCACAGCCATACATCACATTTATTGGCCAGGAGGCCAAGACCTAATTGCCCCAAGCCTGGCAACATAAGTGAGTCTCAAGACTCTTGCAAAAGGCAAGGAGGGTGGGGGCAGTGCAAATATCTGGGGCGAGCTGATTCCAGAAGGCCGGGGCCTCCACAGAGAAGGCTCTTTTCCTGGGACCCAACAAACGATATTGTCTAGTTGACGGGACCTGGAGAAGGCCGACTCTGTGGGACCTAACCAGTCGCTGAGATTCATATGGCAGAAGGCGGTCTTGCAAGTAATCTGGCCCGATGCCATGTCGGGCTTTGTAGGTCATTACCAACACTTTGAATTGTGTCCAGAAACCAATCAGCAACCAATGCAGTCCGCGGAGTGTTGGAGAAACATGGGCATGTTGTTGTTGTTGTTATTACTGTTATTATTGTTATTATGACTCAGTGAAGAGAAGCATAGAAAGAGAATATTCTCTGAAAAACCATTGGTCCAGTCAGTCCAGAACCAATCTGAAACAGCGCCACCAATTCCTAAGTCATGCAGATAGCCCAGGAAGTAACCATAGTTGGTGGTATTGAAAGCCACCAAGAGTTGTAAACAGATCAAGACGAGAGAACTTTCTCCATTCAAGTCTCCACAACCCTCATCCAAGAACATACCAACGCCCTTCCAATTCCATACATGTTACTTACAATAGTTTGTTTCAAACTTTCAACAGCATTTTCTAATGCTACAACGGTCATTAGTGTGAAAAATGGTCGTAAGCCACTTTAGAAAAAGTGACTTACGACCATTTTTCACACTAATGACCGTTGCAGCATTCCCATGGATACGTGAACCAAAATTCAGAGGCTTGGCAACTGTGACCTTTGGTCATGTGAGCTCCTTTTGAAACCTTCTGACAAGCAAAGTTGATGGGGAAGCCAGATTCGCTTAAGGACCACATTACCAGCTTCACAACTGCAGTAATTGTGTAAAATAATGCAGTTGGGGAAAAGGAATCCTCAATCTGAGTATTGCATTGGCAGTTCTGTGTTAGCAAAAACTTCAGAAGAAAAGGATTTAGGGGTAGTGATTTCTGACAGTCTCACAATGGGTGGACAGTGCAGTCAGGCGGTAGGGAAAGCAAGTAGGATGCTTGGCTGCATAGCTAGAGGTATAACAAGCAGGAAGAGGGAGATTATGATCCCGCTATATAGAGGGCTGGTGAGACCACATTTGGAATACTGTGTCCAGTTCTGGAGACCTCACCTACAAAAAGATATTGACAAAATTGAACGGGTCCAAAGACGGGCTACAAAAATGGTGAAAGGTCTTAAGCATAAAACGTATCATGAAAGACTTAATGAACTTAATGAATCATGAAAGACTTAATGAACTTAATGAATCTGTATAGTGTGGAAGACAGAAGGAAAAGGGGGGACATGATCAAAACATTTAAATATGTTAAGGGGTTAAATAAGGTTCAGGAGGGAAGTGTTTGTAATAGGAAAGTGAATACAAGAACAAGGGGACACAATCTGAAGTTAGTTGGGGGAAAGATCAAAAGCAACATGAGAAAATATTATTTCACTGAAAGAGTAGCAGATGCTTGGAACAAACTTCCAGCAGACATGGTTGGTAAATCCACAGTAACTGAATTTAAACATGCCTGGGATAAACATATATCCATTGTAAGATAAAATACAGGTTGGTAAATCCACAGTAACTGAATTTAACCATGCCTGGGATAAACATACAGTACATATCCATTGTAAGATAAAATACTGTACAGGAAATAGTATAAGGGCAGACTAGATGGACCATGAGGTCTTTTTCTGCCATCAGTCTTCTATGTTTCTATGTTTCTATATGTTTATCTCAGGCATGTTTAAGACCCATTAACCTTTACTAAAAGAGAGCTAGAGACTGGATGATCGTTATTTATCTGCTCCACATTCAGGAAGGGCTTCCAAAAGAGAAGGAGCCACTGCCAAAGTCTTGATTGAGGTTCTACAATTTCCAAAAAAATCTGTAAAAATTATCCCCTCCGACTACCCAGAGAAATCACATGACACATGGAGGCACCCCACAGGGGGCAAAGGTCATTCTAAGAGGACGCTCCATTCACTTTCTCAGAAGTCACGAGCCAAAATGAATCCCAGATAACTTGACAAGATAACGTCCTTCTCACAGATAAATTCCAGATAACTTGGCAAGATAGCATCATTCCAGCCATTAAATGGTCATTAAATGAATCTGGATTCGCCCACTGTTTGTTGGGAACCGGCCGGGAAAGTAATAAATGGCAATTATATGTCTGTGGCAAAAGTGCAACAGATTTAGAACTGGTTGCAAGTTAATGTTTTTTCCAGTGCTGTTGTAACTTGGAACAGTCACTAAATGATTGTACAGCTGTAAGTCGAGGACCACCTTTATAGAAAAGGCTACCAAAGTCTATGTTAATTTCATGTTTAAATTCAGTTACTGTGGATTTACCAACCACATCTGTTGGAAGTTTGTTCCAAGGATCTACTACTCTTTCAGTCAAATAATATTTTCTCACGTTGCTTTTGATCTTTCCCCCAACTAACTTCAGATTGTGTCCCCTTGTTCTTGTGTTCACTTTCCTATTAAAAACACTTCCCTCCTGAACCTTATTTTACCCTTTAACATATTTAAATGTTTCAATCATGTCCCCCCTTTTCCTTCTGTCCTCCAGATTATACAGATTGAGTTTTAACGTGAGACTGTTGGTTGTAAATGTGAAACATGATCATAAGTCATTTTTTAAAAGTGATATTGTACCTTCGAATGGACACTAAATGAACTGTTGTAAGTTGAGGACTATCTGCCCTGTAGGTACATAGCCTAGAAGCCATTGGAATTTGGTGGCTAAGAAATTCAATAAATAAAAGGTAACTTTTTTTATCATCTACAATTCTTGACGTCTTTATAGATTCCAAGCAAAGCCCTATTTTATTGCAGTTTATCAGAGGAAATCCTAGTTCCCCGTGTTCCCAAATCTTTTGCTACAGATTCTGTGGTCTGAGGCTCAGACGGACCTACAAAACATCTGGAAAAATCCCAGTTGTTTATTCCTACTACCATATGTTACCTGTAACATTTTGAATATGACAGCCTAAGGGTTTGGAATCATATTTCTCATTCCTGCAAGCCTATTTTGTTCCAAGCATGCAAACGTGTTTAAAAATAAATGCAAGAAAACCACATTTTTATTCACAAATGAACCTGGAGAGATTTTTTCCCCAACCCATTGGGAAATCAGATCTATTATGAGATTATAGAGGGTTTTTTAAGTGTGGTAAGGGGAAAAAAACTTTACATAAGTTAAATGATAGATTTAGTTATACCAAACTGGATTAAAACAATTTCCGGTCGTGTGTTATACCTTAAAGTTCAGAGAACATGCCATTCCCTGTTCACCTAAGGGGAAAAACAAAACTCCAAGGTGAATATGCAGAGAACAACTAGTTCCTATGAACCAATTAGTGTGCAGCAGCAGCCAAAAAAGCTATTACAATCCTGGTTTAGAAAGAGGTATAGAATCAAGATCACCTGAAGTATTAGTACTGCTTTATAGAGCCCTTAGTAAGAGCACACCAATTTTGGTCACCATGCTACAAAAAAGATGTCTGGACTTTGGAAGAAACATAGAAGATTGAGGGCAGAAAAAGACCTCATGATCCATCTAGTCTGCCCTTATACTATTTCCTGTATTTTTATCTTAGGATGGATATAAGTTTATCCCAGGCATCTTTAAATTCAGTTACTGTGGATTTATCAACCATGTCTGCTGGAAGTTTGTTCCAAGCATCTACTACTCTTTCAGTAAAATAATATTTTCTCACCTTGCTTCTGATCTTTCCCCCAACTAACCTCAGATTTCCCCCCCTTATTCTTGTGTTCACTTTCCTATTAAAAACACTTCTCTCCTGAACCTTATTTAATCCTTTAACGCATTTAAATGTTTCGATCATGCCCCCCCCCTTTCCCTTCTGTCCTCCAGACTATACAAATTGCGTTCATTTAGTCTTTCCTGATAAGTTTTATGCTTAAGACCTTCCACCATTTTTGTAGCCCGTTTTTGGACCCATTCAATTTTATCCATTTTGTAGGTGAGGTCTCCAGAACTGGACACAGTATTCCAAATGTGGTCTCACCAACGCTCTATACAACAGGACCACATTCTCCCTCCTCCTACTTGTTATACCTCTAGCTATGCAGCCAAGCATTCTACTTGCTTTCCCTTCCACCTGACCACACTGCTCATCCATTTTGAGACTGTCAGAAATCACTATCCCTAAATCCTTCTCTTCTGAAGTTTTTGCTAACACAGAACTGCCAATACAAGAAGTTCAGAAAAAGAGCAACTAAGATGACCAATGGCTTGGAGATATGAAGAACAGCTGTAGGATTTGGGTTTGGCTAGTTTAGAGAAAATAAAAATTAGAGGTGATGACAGGATAGCAGTCTTTCTGTATGTGGAGAGACTGCCACAAAGAAGAGAGGGTCAAATTATTCTCCAAAGCACCAGAGGACAGGACAAGAAACAATGGCTGGAAACTAATCAAAGAGAGAAGAAACTAATCAAAGGATTTCAAGCTGGCTGAAGTGTAGACATCAGAGAGTTATTATTAATGGCAAGTATTCTGAGCAGAGACAGGTTACAAGCGGTGTGCCACAAGGGTCTGTTCTGGGTCCTATTCTTTTAAATATATTTGTGAGTGACATAGGGGAAGGTTTGGTAGGGAAGGTTTGCCTATTTGCCGATGACTCTAAAGTGTGCAATAGGGTTGATATTCCTGGAGGGGTCTGTAATATGGTAAATGATTTAGCTTTACTAGATAAATGGTCAAAGCAATGGAAACTGCAGTTTAATGTTTCCAAATGTAAAATAATGCACTTGGGGAAAAGGAATCCTCAATCTGAGTATTGCATTGGCAGTTCTGAGTTAGCAAAAACTTCAGAAGAAAAGGATTTAGGGGTAGTGATTTCTGACAGTCTCAAAATGGGTGAGCAGTGTGGTCGGGCAGTAGGAAAAGCAAGTAGGATGCTTGGCTGCATAGCTAGAGGTATAACAAGCAGGAAGAGGGAGATTGTGATCCCCTTATATAGAGCGCTGGTGAGACCACATTTGGAATACTGTGTTCAGTTCTGGAGATCTCACCTACAAAAAGATATTGACAAAATTGAACTGGTCCAAAGATGGGCTACAAGAATGGTGGAAGGTCTTAAGCATAAAACGTATCAGGAAAGACTTAATGAACTCAATCTGTATAGTCTGGAGCAGTGTTTTTCAACCAGTGTGCCGTGGCACACTAGTGTGCCGTGAGACATGGTCAGGTGTGCCGCGAAGCTCAGAGAGAAAGAAAGCAGGAGAGAGAGAGAGAAAGAAAGAGAGAGAAAGAGCGAGAGAAAGAGAAAGAGAACAAGAGAGAGAGAAAGAAAGCAAGAGAGAGAGAGAAAACAAGACAAAGAGAGAGAGAGCAAGAGAGAGAAAGAAAGCAAGAGAGAGAGAGAAAGAGGGAGGGAAGGAGAGAGAGAGAAAGACATAGAGGGAGGTAGGGAGGGAGAGAGAAAGAGAGCAAAAAAGAGGAAGGAAGGAAGAGAAAGGGATGGAGAAAGAGAGAAAGAAAGAGGAAGGAAGGGAGAGAAAGAGGGAGGGAGAAAGAAATAGAGTGAAGGGGAGGGAGAGAGAGAATTTTTTTGTCCAAACTTTTTTTAGCTCCCCCCCCCCCCCCCCCCCGCTCAATGTGCCCCAGGGTTTCGTAAATGTAAAAAATGTGCCGCGGCTCAAAAAAGGTTGAAAATCACTGGTCTGCAGGACAGAAGGAAAAGGGGGGACATGATCGAAACATTTAAATATGTTAAAGGGTTAAATAAGGTTCAGGAGGTTCAAATGTTTTTAATAGGAAAGTGAACACAAGAACAAGGGGACACAATCTGAAGTTAGTTGGGGGAAAGATCAAAAGCAACGTGAGGAAATATTATTTCACTGAAAGAGCAATAGATCCTTGGAACAAACTTTCAGCAGACGTGGTTGGTAAATCCACAGTAACTGAATTTAAACATGCCTGGGATAAACATGGTCCCCCGATTATCGCGAGGGTTCCGTTCCAGGACCCCTCGCGATGATCGGTTTTTCGCGAAGTAGCATGCGCAGATGGTGTTTTTACTTCCGCCGCAGCAGCGAGGAGCCGAAGATTGGGGTTTCCCCGCCGCCCACGCAAACTCCTCGCTGTTGCCGCGCCCGCCGCTTGTCCGCCCGCCGCTTGTCCGCCGCCTGCCTGCCCGCGCGCCCGCCTTTCGCCCGCCCACGCCGTTCGCTCGCGCCGCTTCCCAGCTGAGTCCTGAAGCGAACTTCCGCGTTTGGCTTCTGGACTCAGCTGGGAAGCGGCGCTGGGGTTTCCCCGCCACCCACACAAACTCCTTGCTGCTGCCGCGCCCGCCGCTTGTCCGCCCGCCGCTTGTCTGCCGCCTGCCTGCCCGCGCGCCCGCCCTTCGCCCGCCCACGCCGTTCGCTCGCGCCGCTTCCCAGCTGAGCCCTGAAGCGAACTTCCGCGTTTGGCTTCAGGACTCAGCTGGGAAGCGGCGCTGGGGTTTCCCCGCCGCCCACGCAAACTCCTCGCTGATGCCCGCCGCTCGCCCTCCCGCCAGCAAGAGGGGGAAGACCCAGGGAAGCCACCCAGCAGCTGATCTGCCCGGCACCATCTACGCATGCGTGGCCATAGAAAAAAGGGCGCGCATGCGCAGATGGTGTTTTTACTTCCGGGTTGAAAAATCGCGATATAGCGTTTCGCAATGACCGAGATCGCGAAACTCGGGGGACCACTGTATATCCATCCTAAGATAAAATACAGGAAATAGTATAAGGGCAGACTAGAGGTCTTTTTCTGCCGTCAGTCTTCTATGTTTCTATGTTTCTAAGCAACCTGGAATTAAGGAGAGACTTCTTAAGAGGGAGGACCATTAACCAGCTTGCCTTCAGAAATCATGGGCACTCCATTGTTGGAGGTTTTTAAGAAGAGACTGGACAGTCACTTGTCTGAAATGGTATAGGTTCTCCCGCTTCAACAGAGGGCTAGACTAGAAGACCTCCAAGGTCCCCTTCCAGCTCTATGCTATGCTATGTCATCCCAACCCATTCCCCCAGTATGGTAGCAAATGACAAAGCAGATCTGGGTAACCCCAAAAAGGAATGACGTGGTTTCAGAGAACAATGATATTTTTGCTACAAGCTAGGCCCGCCAAGGATTTTGTGTAAAAGCTTTTATTGACCCATATTCTTTAATATGGGCAGTTGGCTCTCATAAAGCTTTCATCTGAAAGAGGAGAAATGTTATTAAAAGCATAAAGATTTAGGGCGAAGGTCATCCGTTGATGATCACAGGTATTACTGGGTAATTTCCTGGGCAACATTATGGAGCTGCTTCACCATTATCTTCACCACTATCTTGTGGTACACCATTTATCTTCTTTTGGGATGTTTTCTTCCCCAACCCTCCAAACAGACCGGCCTTTGTTATGAATATGACATACAATGCATGTAGGGAAGGAACATCATTATAGATCTGTAATTATTAGCATTCTGCCTTCCAGCTGAGAAATATTATCAGCAAGAAAGAAACACAGTTCTAGGCTGCATTAACAGAGGATAGAATCAAGATCAGGTGAAGTGTGGAAATTGGTACATATTACCATGTATGGTGGACATGTTTAGAGGCAAAAGAATATTGGGATAAAGTAGAGAAATGGATAAATGAAATAACAAAGGAGAAGATTAAAAAATCTCCTGAATTTTTCTTATTGGGTATTTCAAATATTAAGTAAAAAAAAGAAATTTATTATTTAATAATACATATATTGGTTGCAGCAAGAATTACATGTGCGCAGAAATGGAAAGATAAGGAAATACCAAAGGACCCAGAAGTTTATAAAGAAATTATGGAATGTGCAGAATTAGACATGATGACAAAACGCTTGAATAATCAAGTAGAAACAGAATATTATAAAATATGGAATAAATTATATGAATGGTGGGATTTTAAAAATAACATTACAAGTTAAAGTAACAAGAATTTAGGGGTTTTTTTGAACCTATAGTTTGAAATTTTATAAGTTAGAGTTTAATAGTTTACAAATGTTTACAGTAGAGTAAACTTAGATATGCTATTCATTATATTATATTTTTCTTAAAAGAAGTAATTTACAGACAAAGTAATTAAATTAACATATAGAGTCAAATTTAATAAATGCTTAATATAAATAATGCTATTTTTCTATTGATCTGATTATAGTTAGGTTTTTATTTTTTGTAGTAGTTAGACTTCTAAGATAAGCGGAGTAATGGCAGCTCCTTGAATGTTCAATGTTATATATCTTTGTTTGTATTTTTAAGAAAAATTCAATAAAAATACTTTTTAAAAAAAATAAGGCTTTGGTAAGGCCACACTTGGAATACTGCATTCAGTTTTGGTCGCCACGATGCAAAAAGGATATTGAGACTCTAGAAAAAGTGCAGAGAAGAGCAACAAAGATGATTAGGGGACTGGAGATTAAAACATATAAAGAATGGTCGCAGGAACTTGGCATGGCTAGTTTAATGAAAAGAAGGACCAAGGGAGACATGATAGCAGTGTTCCAATATCTCAGTGGTTGCCACAAAGAAGGAGTCAAACTATTCTCCAAAGCACCTTAGAATAAGAAGCAATGGATGGAAACTAAACAAGGAGAGAATCAACTTAGAACTAAGGAGAAATTTCCTGACAGTTAGAACAATTAATCAGCGGAACAGCTTGTCTCCAGAAGTTGTGAGTGCTCCAACACTGGAAGGTTTTAAGAAGATGTTGGATAACCATTGACTGAAGTGATATAAGGTTTCCTGCCTATGCAGGGCATTGGACTAGAAGACCTCCAAGGTTCCTTCCAAATCCTTGTTGTTGTTGTTGTTGTTGGTGGTGGTGGTGTTGGTGTTGGTGTTGCTGTTACATCCCAAAAGATAATTAGGACATTGGCCATTTCCACACATCCAACTATAACAGTAATAAATAAGGGCATGAGTTACAGGTAGTCTTCCTACTTACAAGCATTTATTTAGCAACTGTCTAAAGTTACAACAGCACTGAAAAAAACCCCCAATTAATGACTGGAGTTCTTGATTAGGATCGCTGTAACATCGTCAGGCTCACACGTAATCAAAATTTGAGAGCTTGGCATCCAACATGCATTTATTATTCTTTTAGCAACTCGGTAGATCATATGCTCATCATTTGCAACTTTCCCAGCTCCTTTTTGATAACAGTAAATAGCACACAGACTTATATACCGCTTCAGAGTGCTTTACAGCCTTTCTCTAAGGCAGTTCTTAAACTTTCTAATGCCACAACCCTTTAATACAGTTCCTCTTGTTGTGGTGACCCCCAATCATAAGCCTAGCACCAATTCTCCCAACAGAGCTTTAAGCTGATTGGCAGGAAGGTCAGAGGGACACCCCCAATGTAAATGCCTGATTGGTCAGATTGGTCCAAGGTGCCAGAATAGAAGCTTTAGTTCCTAGCACTGTGGGAAATTTGTCTTTTCCCAGGGTCTTAGGCGACCCCTGTGAAATGGTCATTCGACCCCCAAAGGGGTCCTGACCCCTAGGTTGAGAACCACTGCTCTAATGCATTTATATAATTAACCTATTGGCACCCAACAATCTGGGCCCTCATTCTACCCACCTTGGAAGGATGGAAAGCCGAGTCAACCTTGAACTGGTCAGGATCGAACTCCCGAACTGCAGTCAGCTGGCAGTCAGCAGAAGTAGCCTGCAAGTACCATATCCTAATCATTGCATCACCACAGCTCTTAAGCAAAGTTGATGGGGAAAGCTGGATCCATTTAACTCTTATTATTTTTTAGTGTATGATGAGAATATGACAGGAGAGAAGTAAATATATGCAGTAATGGAAGTACAGTGATACCTTGTCTTACAAACTTAATTGGTTGCGGGACGAGGTTCTTAAGGTGAAAAGTTTGTAAGATGAAACAATGTTTCCTATAGGAATCAATGGAAAAGCGATTAATGCATGCAAGCTCAAAATTCACCCTTTTTGCCAGCCGAAGTGCCCATTTTTGCGCTGCTGGGATTCACATGAGGCTCCCCTCCATGGGAAACCCCACCTCCGGACCTCTGTGTTTTTGCTATGCTGCAGGGAAATCCCAGCAGGGGAATACCAGCATCGCAGAAACGAGCGCTTTGCTGGCAACGGAAGTCCAGAGGTGGGGTTTCCCAGCGAAGGGAGCATCAGTGAAATCACAGCATCGCCAAAACACCGAAGTCCTTGAAACCCCACCTCCGGACCTCTGTGTTTTTGCGATGCTGCGATTTCACTGATGCTCCCCTCACTGGGAAACCCCACCTCCGGACTTCCGTTGCCAGCGAAGCCGGACTTCCGTTGCCAGCGAAGCGCTTGTTTTTGCGATGCGCAAAAACGGGTGCTTCGCTGGCAACGGAGGTCGGGAGGTGGGGCATCACAGCGGCGGCGGTGGGTTTGTAAGGTGAAAATAGTTTGTAAGAAGGGGCAAAAATATCTTAAACCCCGGGTTTGTATCTTGAAAAGTTTGTATGACGAGGCGTTTGTAAGACGAGGTATCACTGTATACCCATAGCTCGGGTATAAGATGAGGGTGAAGATTCATTCTCCGAGCTTGTGGGTTGGCTTCCAAACATTTTGTAGAGGATGTCAGTGTTCAATGCCTTACTCTCTACCTGCACCGAACAGCACCAATTTGATTGAAGCAACAAAAAAATTGGTCATGCTACCACCTGCCCAGGGAAGGATTCCTACCGGTTTGGACCAGTTTGCTTGAACTGGTAGCGACCCGCTGGTGATGTCACAATGACATAACTGGCGCGGTTCGGTTTGCTCATCAGAAGTTCATAGAAGATGATCACATGACTCCGGGGAGCATTATAATAGTCATACATACATACCAGTTGCCAAGTGTCTGACTTTTGATCATGTGAACCCAGGTATGCTGAAAATGGGCATAAGGGGGAAAAACAGTCATAAGTCATTTTTTTTTCAGTCCGTCTGTAACTTCAAACAGTCCTGAACAAGTGAATATAATTTGAAGACTATGACCTTCATAGAACAACTGTAGTTAGAATTGACAAATGTTTTCAGTGGAAGGCCTCTGAGAACTGTATTACAGGCAGTGTGGTGTAGTGGTTAAGGCAACACCAAACTGGGAGAGTTTTGGGTTTGCTTGTTTTTAAACTCTACCTTTAACCAGGAAAGTTGGTTGGATAACTTTGTTGTTTTCTCTCTGCCCAAGATCGTTGTGATAGAAAAACACAATGGAGACTGGACAGCCACTTGGCAAGAATGGCAAAATTGGTTCTTCTGTGACATGTGGACTTCAACTCCCTGAGCATGATTGGCTCAGGAATTCTGGAAGTTGAAGTTCACAAGTCATAGAAGAGCCAACTTTGCCTACCCCTGGTGTAGAGTCTCCTGCTCAAGCACAGGGTTGGACTAGAAGATCTTCAGGATCCCTTCCAACAACTGTTATTCTGAATTCCGTGTTATACATAGAGTACCTTAAGTTGATCAAAGCAAGGCTGAGATATAGATCAAATATGATTGGTTTCTTAAATTGGTTTTTTTTACATTACTTTTAATATTAGATTTGTTCATATTGTCTTTTTACTGTTGTTAGCCACCCTGAGTCTATGGAGAGGGGCGGCATACAAATCTAATAAATAGACAGACAGACAGACAAACAAACAAATCAGAGAAGTGGCTATCTTTGCTAAACCCCTGCTTAATAGTTTAGAGTTTCTTGGGTCCAATGTAGCACTTCTCATATTTTTATCTCTGTACACAGTTTGTATTAAATGGGTGGAACCCATCTTATCTATCTATTTTCTTAAAATCACATTTCATGCTGTTTTGGGAGTCACCCAGAGCGGCTTCAGTGTTAAGGCAGTTCCTAAACCTAATAAAATAGTTTTCTTTTAAAAAAATTACAATGAATAATGAATTGCTAACTGTCCTTCCATTGAATGGATATATATTTTTCCCTGCAGAGCTGGGATGTGATACCCCGGAGAGTATCAAAGGATTCAACTGTCTGGTGACTTTCTGCTTTTATCTAGGGCAGACAATGCCTGTGATTGCTAAATGTCAGCATGGCTTTGTCAAAACCAAGTCACGGGAAAGAAATCATATCTGACATGGTAATAGCGTTGGTAGACAGGAAAAGGCACCAGAGGTTAGAAACCAGGAGACTATGAGTTCAAGTCCCACCTTAGCCATCAAGTGATGTGCCGGTGCCTGGAGGCTGTTGGGGTCTGGATGGGTGTCAACAGACTCAAACCCAACCCGGATAATACGGAGTGGCTGTGGGTTCTGCCTCCCAGAGAGAATTCCATCTATCCGTCCATAACCCTGGGGGCGGGGAATTATTGACCCCCTCAGAGAGGGTCCGCAACTTGGGCGTCCTCCTAGATCCACAGCTCACATTAGAGAACCATCTTTCAGCTGTGGCGAGGTGGACGTTTGCCCAGGTTCGCCTGGTGCACCAGTTGCGGCCCTATCTGGACCGGGAGTCACTGGTCACAGTCACTCGTGCGCTCATCACCTTGAGGTTCGACTACTGTAATGCTCTCTACATGGGGCTACCTTTGAAAAGTGTTCGGAAACTTCAGATCATGCAGAATCCAGTTGCGAGAGCAATCATGGGCTTCCCAAGGTATGCCCATGTTACACCAACACTCCGCAGTCTGCATTGGTTGCCGATCAGTTTCCGGTCACAATTCAAAGTGTTGGTTATGACCTATAAAACCCTTCATTGCATAGGACCAGAATATCTCCGAGACTGCCTTCTAACGCACGAATCCCAGCGACTGGTTAGGTCCCACAGAGTTCCTTCTCTGTGTCCCGTCGACTAAACAATGTCATTTGGCGGGACCCAGGGGAAGAGCCTTCTCTGTGGCGGCCCCGACTCTCTGGAACCAGCTCCCCCCAGAGATTAGGATTGCCCCCACCCTCCTTGCCTTTCACAAACTCCTTAAAACCCACCTCTGCCGTCAGGCATGGGGGAATTGAGACATCTCCCCTGGGCCTATACAGTTTATGCATGGTATGGTTGTATGTATGTTTGCTTTTAATAATGGGGTTTTTAGTGCTTTTTAAATTATTAGATTTGTTGTACATTGTTTTGTTGTTGCTGTGAGCCGCCCCGAATCCACGGAGAGGGGCGGCATACAAATCTAATAATAAATAAATAAATTCCAGCCAGATGACTTTGGACCAGTTGCCCATCCCTCTTCAAGCCAAATCTACCTCACAGGGTGTCCGTGTTCAAAATAGCATCCGAGAATAGCAACTCGAAAGATGCTGAGACTAGAGTCTAGAAGGAGTGCAGAGAAGATCAACAAAGATTATTAGGGGACTAGAGGCTAAAACGTGTGAAGAACGGTTACAGGACCTGGGCATGGCTAGTTTAGTGAAGAGAAGGACCAGGGGAGACGTGATAGCAGTCTTCAAATATTTGAGGGGCTGTCACAGAGCAGAAGGGGCCAAGCTATTTTCCAAGGCACCTGAAGGCCAGACAAGGAATAATGGATGGAGGCTGAACAAGGAGAGATCCAACCTGGAAATGTGAAACAATCAACCAATGGAATAGATTTGCCTTCAGAATAGAATAGAATGGAATGGAATGGAGTAGATTAGAATAGAATAGAATAGAATAGAATTTTTATTGGCCAAGTGTGATTGGACACACAAGGAATTTGTCTTGGTGCATATGCTCTCAGCGTACATAAAATAAAATATACATTTGTCAAGAATCATGTGGTACAACACTTAATGATTGTCATAGGGGTCAAATAAGCAATGAAGAAGCAATATTAATAAAAATCTTAGGATATACGCAACAAGTTACAGTAATACAGTCAACATGGGAGGAAATGGGTGATAGGAATGATGAGAAAAACTAGTCGAATAGAAGTGCAGATTTAGTAGAAAGTCTGACAGTGTTGAGGGAATTATTTGTTTAGTAGAGTGATGGCGTTTGGGAAAAAACTGTTCTTGTGTCTAGTTGTCTTGGTGTGCAGTGCTCTGTAGCGACGTTTTGAGGGTAGGAGATGTGGGAGCTTCATCACCGGAAGCTTTCAAGAAGGGGCTGGACAGCTACCTTTCAGAAAAGGTATAGGTCAGTGATGGTGAACCTATGGCACGGGTGCCACAGGTGGCATCTGGAGACATATCTGCTGGCACATGAGCCATTGCCCTAGCTTAGCTCCAATGTGCCTGTGTGTGCTGACCAGTTGATTCTGGGCTCACACAGAGGCTCTGGGAGGGCATTTTTGGCTTCCAGAGAGCCTCCAGGGGGATGGGGGAGGGCATTTTTACCCTCCCCCAGCTCCAGGGAAGCCTTTGGAGCCTGGGGAGGGCGAAACACGAACCTACTGGACCCACCAGAAGTTGGAAAACACGCAGTTTCCAGCCTCCAGAGGGCCTCTTGGGGGCAGGGGAAGCTGTTTTCGTCCTACCCAGGCATTGAATTATGGGTGTGTGTGCATGCACGATAGTGTATATGCACGCTCTTTCGGCACCCCAGGAAAAAAGGGTTATAATTATTATTATTTATTATTATTTATTAGATTTGTATGCCGCCCCTCTCCGTAGACTCGGGGCAGCTCACAACAATAACAAAGACAATGTAAGAACAAATCTAATAATTTAAAAAACACTAAAACACTAAAAAACCCATTATTAAAAGCAAACATACACACAAACATACCATGTATAAACTGTATAGGCCCGGGGGAAATGTCTCAGTTCCCCCATGCCTGACGGCAGAGATGGGTCTTAAGAACTTTACGAAAGGCAAGGAGGGTGGGGGCAGTTCTGATCTCCGGGGGGAGCTGGTTCCAGAGGGTCGGGGCCGCCACAGAGAAGGCTCTTCTCCTGGGTCCCACCATCATTAGCCATCATTGGTATAGGTTCTCCCGCTTGGGATTAGATGACCTTCAAGGCCCCTTGCAACTGTTATTCTATTCTATTCTGAATAGTGAAAGACACATCTTGAAGGACAGGATAATCAGGCCCTTGTTTTATGACTCAAGGTTCAAAGAAGGTAGGATGTACGAAAAATTTTAAGGTTCCATTTCTGTGGTTTCCAAACTTCCCTTGATTCCAAGTCCAAGATGTTGGAAACATATCTGGCATGTCAGAATAGTTGAGGTTGGAACAAGATACAGTAGTTTGAATTGGAATTTTTCCATCCTGAAGCTCTTTAGATATCTCTGTTTGCTAACTGACTCAACAGGTGGCAGCATTTCTGTATTCTTGCCAACAAAAAAAAAGTTGCATAAATATGTCCAGGCAGCTACCAGGAGCTGAACTCAATTTGAAGGGGACTTTATTTGTACTGCTTTTATGGTAAAAAATATAAAAGGAAATTTCTTAACTTGCAAACCTGATAGAAACATAGAAGATTGACAGCAGAAAAAGACCTCATGGTCCATCTAGTCTGCCCTTACACTATTTCCTGTGTTTTATCTTAGGATGGATATATGTTTATCCCAGTCATGTTTAAATTCAGTTACTGTGGATTTATCAACCACGTCTGCTAGAAGTTTATTCCAAACATCTACTACTCTTTCAGTAAAATAATATTTTCTCACGTTGCTTCTGATATTTTCCCCAACTAACCTCAGATTGCGCTCCCTTGTTCTTGTCTTCACTTTCCTATTAAAAACACTTCCCTCCTGAACCTTATTTAATCCTCCAGGTCCCATCAGCCAAGCAATGTCGACTGTCGGGGCCTAGAGGAAGGGCCTTCTCTGTAGCAGCTCCGGTCCTTTGGAATCAACTCCCCCCAGAGATTTGCACTGCCCTTACCCTCCTGGCCTTTCAAAAGGTTTTCAAAACACACCTTTGCCAGCAAGACTGGGGCCATTGAGCATTGACACCCAGCTCCAGCTGATAGTATGATTGTGACTAGGATGAACTTGCTTGAAATAGTTTTAATGTCTACGGTTTTAAGACATTTTATGCTTGTGTTTCAAATATTTTGTATTTTGTGCTGATATTATTTTATAAGCCACCCTGAGTCTGCTGGAGAAGGGCAGACTAGAAATCCAAATAAATAAATAAAAATATATGTTACATATTTTTGCTGATAAGTGAAAAGGAAGGGAGCCTAGTATAGATCTATTTCGACCTTGTTATGGTCTCGTCAGCTAGACCTACCCTTACTGGGATTTGAACCTGTAGCATGCTGCATTGCAAGGCAGGATATTAACCTCTGTGCTACAGGCTCGCCTCCAAATCAGCTTTTACTAGGGAAGAGCCATATGACTGGTATTCCTAAATATGGGAGGAAGCAACTTTGCTTTCCTTTTGCATATTTATATTTCCTTGCGGTCTCAAAGTAGCGGTCTCAAAGTAGAAGGTTCTGTCCTCTATCAGAATCAGGATTCCATAAATTCAATCCAGAATGGCCCAGGCCAATTCTACTCCTCTTTTCCCTTCATGAAATAACTACTTAAGAGAGTTCAAAGAACTAATGCAAGAACTGAATGATGCAAGAAACACCGTTGGTCTGCTTCATACACGCATGTGGCATAAATGCCTCCTGTTTTGCAAAAAAGTATTTCTTAAATGGGTATTTCTCAACTCGGCCTCCTAGTTGCATGGGGAAATCGGGGTTGTTTCAACATGATCATTCAGTTTGGTCATCATTCTGTCAAGCTGGTGCAGAAGTTGGAGATAAATTAACGGCTTCCCACACTATCTATAGAAGGCCTGATGTTTATGGGAACTTGGGAGGGGTGATTTTCATGAGGGCACACATGCAGTCACAAAGCATTTTTTTGAGTGGTTCAAGGCCATCCTATGATCACTCACCTGGGCGGAAGTGGAAGGAGGACTGGCCACGCTGGCACAATCTAAGTGGGCAATGTGACAGGTTTGTGGGTGACGGACAAGGGATGTGAACTTTCAACTGGGTGGGAAACTCAGATTTAGGTTTCAAAGTATAGGTGCCAGGATGGCTCCGGCAATAAATTGGAACTTTGAGAAGTACTTTGACTTGGACTCTGATTTATTTTTTATTTTTTTTTATTTTATTAATTGGATTTGTATGCTGCCCCATCTCCGAGGACTCAGGGTGGCTTACAACATGTCAAAAACAATATACCATATACATATATAAAAATCCAATTAATATACTGAAAAAAAATTAAAAACTCTAGGGGGCACAATCTGAGGTTAGTTGGGGGAAAGATTAGAAGTAATGTGAGAAAATATTACTTTACTGAAAGAGTAGTAGATGCTTGGAACAAACTTCCAGCAGATGTGGTCGGTAAATCCACAGTAACTGAATTTAAACATGCCTGGGATAAACATAGATCCATCCTAAGATAAGAAACATAGAAACATAGAAGACTGATGGCAGAAAAAGACCTCATGGTCCATCTAGTCTGCCCTTATAATATTTCCTGTATTTTATCTTACAATGGATATATGTTCATCCCAGGCATGTTTAAATTCAGTTACTGTGGATTTACCAACCATGTCTGCTGGAAGTTTGTTCCAAGGATCTACTACTCTTTCAGTAAAATAATATTTTCTCACGTTGATTTTGATCTTTCCTCCAACTAACTTCAGATTGTGTCCCCTTGTTCTTGTGTTCACTTTCCTATTAAAAACACTTCCCTCCTGAACCTTATTTAACCCTTTAACATATTTAAGTGTTTCGATCATGTCCCCCCTTTTCCTTCTGTCCTCCAGACTATACAGATTGAGTTCATTAAGTCTTTCATGATACATTTTATGCTTAAGACCTTCCACCATTCTTGTAGCCTGTCTTTGGACCCATTCAATTTTGTCCATATCTTTTTGTAGGTGAGGTCTCCAGAACTGAACACAGTATTCCAAATGTGGTCTCACCAGCGCTCTATATAAAGGGATCACAATCTCCCTCTTCCTGCTTGTTATACCTCTAGCTATGCAGCCAAGCATCCTACTTGCTTTTCCTACCGCCCAACCACACTGCTCACCCATTTTGAGTCTGTCAGAAATCAATACCCCTAAATCCTTCTCTTCTGAAGTGTTTGCAAACACAGAACTGCCAATACAATACTCAGATTGAGGATTCCTTTTCCCCATTATATACAGGAAATAATATAAGGGCAGACTAGATGGACTGTGAGGTCTTTTTCTGCCGTCAATCTTCTAATAAGATTTAAAATCAGTCATTGCCATTCACACAGCAAATCATACAATACTCGTCGGCCAGGGGGCTAGGGTCTAATGGCCCCAAGCCTGGCAGCATAAATAGGTCTTTAAGCGAGGAGGGTGGGGGCAGTGTGAATCTCCGGAGGGAGCTGATTCCAGAGGGCTGGGGCCCCCACAGAGAAGGCTCTTCCCCTAGGTCCCACCAAATGACATTGTCTAATTGACGTGACCTGGAGAAGGCCGACTCTGTGGGACCTAACCAGTTGCTGGGACTCATGCGGCAGAAGGCGGCCCCGGAGGTAACCTGGTCTGATTTAGCTTGGATGCTACCTGCAACATTTTACCTGGAACATTTAACCTGAATCTGTCTTAAATTCTCATCCAGCTACTCATCATGCTGATTGGGGAACTGAGCCCCAGCATCTGACCCAGCACCAGGCAGTGTGAAAACTCAGGAAAAGAAAAGAAAAAGAAAAAAATGGAAGAGAAGGAGCGAGCTGCCGGGGAATTCCTGGTGTTCTACATTTACTCATCCTTCCTTCCATTTTTTAAAAACCTGCTTTTGAAGAGGAACCCAGGTGAGGCGTCAATTCATGAGTCAACATCAAGTTAACTCGCTCTGCGATGCTACAGCCAACAGTTTTAACAAGGGTGTCTGAGACAAGCAAAATTTCCACTAACCCACGATGACAGAGAGCTGTAAAAGTGACTCACGATTATCAGGTGCAACCTGCTCAAACGTTAACCAAACTAAAGGTCACCAGGTAAAACATTCGGGAAGTGGACTGAATAAAATACAGCACAACTGGACAAGGCCACAGGGGTCAACTAGGCCAAACCCTGAATACAGGCTCTATAATACAGGAAGCAGTTGAGATACTACGGGAAAGTGGACACCGTATGCCTATACTTCAATATCACACTGAGCAGCTTCTACCAGAATTGATCTGGAAGGTACCTTAGAGGTCTTATAGATCAGCCTCCTGCTCAAGTAGGAGACCATATATTTATTTATTTAATTTATTCATTTTGTCCAATACACAATGAGGGTTTTAGTGGGTATACACATAGTAAAATACATGATGAAAGTTATAGAGGAGATACTCATAGTAAAATATATCTAAGAAAGAAGAGAAGAGAAGATATAGGAATAGAACATATCAATGAAAGAATAGAAGAAGAGATATAGGAATAGAAGAAAGGTATAGGAGATATAGGAGAGCAATAGGACAGGGGATGGAAGGCACTCTAGTGCACTTGTACTCGCCCCTTACTGACCTCTTAGGAATCTGGATAGGTCAACCATGGATAATCCAAGGGTAAATTGTTTGGGGTTTGGGGATGACTCTATGGAGTCCGGTAATGAGTTCCATGCTTTGACAACTCGGTTATTGAAGTCATATTTTTTACAGTCAAGTTTGGAGCAGTTAATATTAAGTTTAAATCTGTTGTGTGCTCTTGTGTTGTTGTGGTTGAAGCTGAAGTAGTCGCTGACTGGCAGGACTCGGGGCGGCTAACAACAATAATAAAACAGCATATGACAAATCTAATATTTAAAATAACTAAAAACCCTTATTAAAAATCAAACATACACACAAACATACCATGCATAAATTGTATAGGCCTGGGGGGAAAGGAATATCTCAATTCCCCCATGCCTGATGTACGAAAGGCGAGGAAGGTGGGGGGCAATTCTGATCTCTGGGGGGAGCTGGTTCCAGAGGGTCAGGGCCGCCACAGAGAAGACTCTTCCCCTGGGTCCCGCCAGATGACATTGTTTAGTTGACAGGACCCGGAGAAGGCCAACTCTGTGGAACCTAACTGGTCACTGGGATTCGTGCGGCAGAAGGCAGTCCTGGAGATATTCTGGTCCGATGCCATGAAGGGCTTTATAGGTCATAATCAACACTTTGAATTGTGACTGAAAACTGATCGGCAACCAATGCAGACTGTGGAGTGTTGGTGTATCACGGGCATACTTAGGGAAGCCCATGATTGTTCTCAGAGCTGCATTCTGCACGATCTGAAGTTTCCGAACATTTTTCAAAGGTAGCCCCATGTAGAGAGCATTACAGTAGTCGAGCCT
Organism: Erythrolamprus reginae; assembly: GCF_031021105.1. Taxonomy (NCBI): domain Eukaryota; kingdom Metazoa; phylum Chordata; class Lepidosauria; order Squamata; family Dipsadidae; genus Erythrolamprus; species Erythrolamprus reginae. The sequence continues at coordinate 32,777,319 of NC_091951.1, read as the reverse complement.
CAAGGTGATGAGGGCATTAGCGACTGTGAGCAGTGACTCCCGGTCCAAATAAGGCCATAACTGGTGCACCAGGCGAACCTGGGCAAACGCCCCCCTCGCCACAGCTGAAAGATGTATATTAGGTAACTATAGCCAATAACAAGCTTGAGATGGAAGCTATCTACAATCTGACAGGATTTTGATGACAGGGAAGTTGCATCAATTAAATAATTATAACCTTGGACTCAATAAAGACATCCTACACACACACACACACACACACACACACACACACACACACACACATATATATATATATATATATATATATATATTATTTATTCATTTGTCCAATACACAATACATATGGAAGAGAATAGACATGAAGTAATATATATAAAGATAATATGTAAAAATAGAGGAGAAGATATATGAAAGGAAGAAAATATATATGATATATGAGATAAAGGAAAGACAATTGGACAGGGGACGAAAGGCACACTAGTGCACTTATGTACGCCCCTCACTGACCTCTTAGGAACCTGGAGAGGTCAATCGTGGATAATCTAAGGGAGAAATGTTGGGGGTTAGGGGTTGACACTATTGAGTCCGGTAATGAGTTCCACGCTTCGACAACTCGATTGTTTAAGTCATATTTTTTACAGTCAAGTTTGGAGCGGTTAATATTAAGTTTGAATCTGTTGCGTGCTCTTGTGTTGTTGCGGTTGAAGCTGAAGTAGTCATTGACCGGTATTTTCTGTTATATGACCATATAACAGAAAATACCACGTGGGAGAAACCTGAAGAGGGCTCGTGGATAACGTTAGTTGCATCGGCAAAGGGAAATTTGCCCTGTTCCCACAATCTTATACCTCTGTTAAATCTATTCTGCAAGTTTGGAACTGGGGGACCTTGTCTGGACCATGGTTAAGCACATCATAAAGCAAACCAGGCTTTACAGGAATGTGTGAAACCTATCCCCGAGTAGTTTCAGATCATAAATGGGTTTTTAAAAGGAAGGAAAATGCAAAAAGAAGACAGGATAAAGAAATTCCGGAAAGGTAAGCTATGCACTCAAAGAGAACATAACATTTATTGCCATTATTGCTAAACACTTCCAGTATCATTCTATTATTTATGAAGCGCACTTTATCCTGATATTCTATGCTATAGTGTGGCCAGAAACCACTAGAATAAATTGCTTATTAAAATAGATGGGTATATATTCAATACAAAAATCTAAATTTGTTCAATTCCCTTCCACTAAAAAAGCATATAACTTAGCATTATAGCCCAAACATTAATAGCAAATAATTGTACTGAAAACAGAATTGCACTGAGCCAGAGATGGACAAGCAAAAATGTATTTTAAGATTACTTAGAAATTTTTTTTAAAAAAAATCAATGCTTTGGAACAGATCTAGAAAGCTGAAATATTTATCAGTGCAATCTTCTGCATCGCCTCATATAGAAACTTTGAAAGGGCTTATTTTCAGGTAAAGAAATTTTAGATTGTTTAGATCAGTGGTTCTCAACCTTGAGGTTGGGACCCCTTTGGGGGTCAAATGACCATTTTATGGGGGTCGCCTGAGACCCTGGGAAAAGACAAATTTCTCCTGGTATTAGGAACTAAAGCTTATATTCTGGCATCTTGGAAGATAGTTTTACAATCCTACCAATCAGGTGTTCCTTCCTGCCAATCAGCTCAAAGCTCTGTTGGGAGAATTGGCGCTAGACTTATGGTTGGGGATCACCACAACACGAGGAACTGTATTAAGGGGTCGTGGCCTTAGAAAGGTTGAGAACCACTGGCTTAGATCCTTTTAAAATAAGCATCTAATGTTTACAATCCTGAAGAACACCAAGAGAGATATTTCTGAAAATGTTAAAATGTTACTATCAGGTTAAAAATTTCAAAGTTGCAAGTGGCCACAGCCAACTTCTTAGCTATGGCTACAAAATTAATCCCTTAGCTAATCCCTTAATACATTTTAGTTTTCAAATGTTTTACATAATATCTATCAATTGTTTTATCTTAGGCTTGGCCTCTTAGATAGGCTTTGCTGGTCAGATCTTTTGGCCTTCATAAATGTAACATATCATTATACAAGAAAGAAAGAAACCAAATGTCAATCAAAAGGCTGTTGCTTTGGCTTGAGATAAATCCAGGCATTATGGATTGTGAAACGGAATTTATAGCTTGTTCCACCACATCAAATAAACCATGATTTATTGCAACAGATAAATTTGGGGAAAGACTTTCATTGTCTGAGGGCCAGTAAATAAAGCCTTTGTCATATATACACTTTTGCATACCTACTCTCTGATCTCTTTGTATTCCTACAGATAGCAACATTAGTTACTGATTTTAAAAGCCAGAACTGAGGTTACAATCCACAAACCTTTTCACCTACAAATAAGTCTGTTTAAAATGTGTTTCTTTATAAGGCAGGCAGAAGATTTTGTAGCAATGCAGAGAAAGGATCGTGAGTTTCTTCCATTAATAAAAACCTGAGGACCTTCAGGAATGGAATGGAATAGAATAGAATTCTTCATTGTCCAAGTGTGTTTGGACACCTAAGGAATTTGTCTTTGGTGCACATGCTCTCAGTGTACATAAAAGAAAATACAGTATACATCTGTCAAGAATCATAAGGTAAAAACACTTAATGATTGTCCCCATTAAGGAGAAATATTTTGTTCTCCTCATTGGTGCTCCCTGGCTGTATTTAATGGATGGGAACAAAAATATTTGAAAGGCATCACGTTGATCATTTCAATTGGAATTATATAAAACAACCAATGACAACAGTGGATTACAACTGACTATTCAATTTACTCATTCACTGATTGTTCAAATATACAATGGCACTGAAAAAGTGTAGAGGTCAGTTCCTCCCAGTTTGGACCGGTTCTATAGAACCAAGAGTAACTTGGTGGCAGTGAAGAAAAGAAGAACGCACCCCTGTGTAGTAGGCAGGGATAGGAATACATCTAGAGGGCTTCTGGTGCAGGACACTGTGTTTTCATTGATAAATAATCTGATGGTTTCACATATTGGTTACTGCAATAGTTCCCCTGTCAGTTCTTACTACTTCTCTCCATCCATTGATTATAAATCAAAACAGGTCAATTGTGACTGTCCTGGACCTACACAACTGTTACATGTCTTATTGAGCAAGTTTCTTGACAGGTGTTTTTGAGCCAAGACTTAATATAAACTACATGTGACCATTCTGGTCGCACTTGTATCTGTCTGTCCTTATTTCTCATTACAATCCCATTTGCTCCTTATGTTTCTTGCTCCAGAACACTTTGGGGTGTTCAGGGATTTTTTGGGGGGCGGGGGGCCTACCAGGAACTACTAGGCTGAAGACTCAGGGAATCACCTTCCTTCTTCCTTGCACCTAATGGCCTTTAAAAAGGGCTTGTTTGACTAGTTATAGTTTATTAGATTTGTATGCCACCCCTCTCCGAAGACTCGGGGCGGCTCACAGCATAGCCGTAATACAATACATTACAAATCTAACAATAAAAAATTAGATCCATTTAAAAGACATTAATAACATAATAAAACCCCTAGCTATGCAGTCACACACATTCAACCTAATCTATCATGCAGTAAGGCCAAAAATATAATAAAAAGGGGGAAAGATGGTAATTATCCCCACACCTGGCGACAAAAGTGGGTCTTAAGCATTTTACGGAAGGCAAGGAGCATGGGGGCTATTCGAATCTCTGGAGGGAGTTGATTCCATAGGGCCGGGGCCGCCACAGAGAAGGCTCTTCCCCTGGGTCCCACCAGCCGACATTGTTTGGTCGACGGGACCTGGAGAAGGCCAACTCTGTGGGACCTAATCGGCCACTGGGATTCGTGCGGCAGGAGGTGGTCTCGGAGATATTCTGGTTCGATGCCATGTAGGGCTTTATAGGTCATAACCAACACTTTGAATTGTGACCGGAAACTGATCGGCAGCCAGTGCAGGCCGCGGAGTGTTGGTGAAACGTGGGCAGATCTTGGAAGCCCCACGATGGCTTTTGTGGCCGCGTTCTGCACGATCTGAAGTTTCCAAACACTCTTCAAAGGTAGCCCCATGTAGAGAGCGCTGCAGTAGTGCAATTTTAACAACCTTTAAGATGTGTGCACTGACTCCCAGAAATCTGGGAGTTGAAGTCTTCACATCTGAAAGCTGCTGAAATTGGGAGACACTGGGCTAATGAGTTAATAGAGGACCTAGGTATCCCACCCTATTATTATCTTATTCTTAGGTTAATATTTTAATTACAGAATTTCCATGGACTCTGTTGCACCACAGAGCATTGTTTAAAAGACACACTGTTCAGTGTTAATCTTTATATACTGGTTTGGCTACTAGATTTTTTTGGGTTGGATTTTTAAAAATTTATATAAATATATCAATTTCAATATATAGATATTGATATATAGATAAATAAATACACAAAGAAACACACTCCACCCTAAAGGTGCACAATCACAGCTATTATTATAACCATTATCCTAATCTCTGAAATCTTTTCCAACCTTTTTGTATTAAACAGTCAAACATTTTGATGTCACAGGATGCAAAGATGAGCCATTCCTTCCCCTGCTTGGTTACGGCTTAGCTATTCCACAAGTTTGGGACTCTTAAATAGGAATTAGTAACTGCAATAGGAATGAGTTGCTATAAATAAGCCTAAATTAAATATCTTCCCGAATTGTGATGGCTGTTTCACTCAAACACTAGGTCACAACAAAACAAATCCTAAGCCATGATGAAACCAATTGTGAAGTAGGCCAGGGAGACCACAGAGAGAGGAAGCCTTGTAGATTCCTTCAATGGGATCCAATGAGATTGATATAAATAATTTATTTGGTACTAGCTGTACCCAGCCACACGTTGCTGTGGCTCAGTCTGGTTCGTCTAGTTTGCCAACTCTAGAACATTCAACATATAATTGTCCATGTGAGAAGCAATCCGTGTGTAGATCTAAACCGCACAATTCTGAAGGTTGGCCTTAAGCTTTGTTGATGGTGATTGCAAGCGGCAATCGAATTGGGAATTGCAATCTCTGTAATTGAAATGGCATATCGGTTGGAATCATGGGAATGCGAAGAATGAGGACATCTTCACCTTTGAAAGGTCCTGTCCAGACCTTTGCATGTTGCATATTGAATGGCAATTTCAAAGCGGAATGAGAAGTTCTTCCACCTGGTAGCAATGTCACAGCTATTCTGGATGACGCAAGAGCCAAGGCTGTGCCATTTGGAAATCAAATTGCTGCCAAAATCAATCTAATTAGCACAACAGGTCCTTCGTTCATGTATGGGAAATGAAAGAATTCACCAGACAGCTTCATTGCTTCTGTTTTTACCTGTCACAGGTATGACATCAAAATAATAATAGGTATTTATTTATTTTTATTTGTTTGGATTTCTTTGCTGCCTTTCTCTGTAGACTCAGGACAGCTTACAAAAATAGGAATAAAATGCAAGATACAATAAAGGGAAATCCAAATATAAAACTAATACTAAAACCCCAGAGGTATTTAAACTCAGATATTCACATTCATCATAACCACATATAAAAACACACACATATTCAAATGCAACATTGTGCCAAAATTTCAAAGCAATCGGTGAAGAAGGTCCTGTTTTAAGCACCTGTATATCTTTACCTGTCACAGGTTTGACACCTATATAATATAGGTATAAAAAAGCACACACATATTTGAATGCAACACCATATAAATGGTTCAAATTATCATCAGTCAAGGAAAACGTACCTACCCTTTTCACCAGGCAATCAAACCGCGTCTCCTATCTTATTCATCAGCCTCAATGCCAAGCCAATTGTAGCCCCAAATATATGTTAAATGTATGTCTGTCCTGTTTGACTTTTTAATGAAAATTAATAAATATATTTTTTTTAAAGAAAGAAAAAGAAAATGGTTCTTAAGAGGCAAAAAAATCTTGAACACCCAGTTCTTATCTAGAAAAGTTCGTAAGTAGAGGCGTTCTTAGCTAGAGGTACCATTGTATTTTAAAATGTACAAGACAACCCATGACCTACTGAGACATCATTTCAGAAACATTTCCATACCTAAGCAGGAAAAAAAGAATGACACAGTGTAAAAAGCTGTAGAAATAGGAGTAAAATCTTTCTGGCTTGACCACAGCTGACGATCCTCTGGTAGCCAATAGCACGATTGATCTATCTATCCAACTGCTGATGGTTATATGGAATTGGGGTTTTTTTTTATATTTGGTAACAGAATAGCAGAGTTGGAAGGGACCTTGGAGGTCTTCTAGTCCAACCCCCCTAGGCAGGAAACCCTATACGATGGGTGGGTGGGTTGGATTTATCTGCATGTGTGTCATTGGTTCGCCATTGCTGGTCTAGACATAACCAATTCCTGCAACCATTCTCCATATGTTTTAGCTTTCAGTCCTTAATCATCTTTGTTGCTCTTTTCTACACTCTCTCCTGAGTCTCAACATCTTTTTGATATCATGGTACAGTGTTCCCTCGATTTCGACGGAGATGCATTCCGAGATCGCCCGCGAAAGTCGAATTTCCGCGAAGTAGAGATGCGGAAGTAGATACACCATTTTTGGCTATGGACAGTATCACAAGCCATCCCTTAACACTTTAAACCCCTAAATTGCCATTTCCCATTCCCTTAACAACCATTTACTCATCATTATTACTGGTACTCACCGTTGAATAAGACATTTAGTGATCCTGATATTTATAAACATAATTATTTATTAACAATAATAATTTTTTTTGTTATTTACAGTATTTGCAATGACGTATGATGTTTGGCGATGACGTATGATGTCATTGGGCAGGAAAAACTGTGGTATAGAAAAAAACCTGCAAAGTATTTTTTAATTAATATTTTTTGAATAACCGTGGTATAGGCTATTCGTGAAGTTCGAACCCGTGAAAATCGAGGGAACACTGTAATTGAAACTAGATGCCACATTCCAAGTGTGGTCTTACTAAGGCATTATAAAGGGATACTATAACCTCATGCAATCTTGATTCTATCCTTTTGTTAATCCAGGCTAGAACTGCATTGGTGAAGGAGAAACTACGTTATCCATAGGACTAGGGCAGCAGTCCACTGAACCTCTGGGTGGCAGCACAGTGGCATAACAACACTGAAGCAGCCACAAATTTAAATCCCACAGGAGTCATCGCCCTAAATTTTGCATGCCAATTTGTCCACCTGGGCTACCTTGGTTCAAAAATTGTTGCCCTATTATGCTCTGTTTCGCTCTAATTCAGTGGTTCTCAACCTGGGGGCCGGGATCCTTTTGAGGGGTCAAATGACCGTTTCATAGGGGTCGCCTAAGACCATGGGAAAAAACATTCTGGCACCTTGGAACATATTTTTTTCAATCTGACCCGACCAATCAGGCATTTACAGTGGAGGTGTCCCTCTGACCTTCTTGCCAATCATCTTAAAGCTCTGTTGAGAGAACTGGCACTAGACTTATGGCTGGGGGTCACCACAACCTGAGGAACTGTATTAAGGGGTCGCAGCATTAGAAAGGTTAATAACCACTATGATAATTGAAGGTTTACAGAAAAAGAGGCACATTTTTTTTTCACTTGACTGATTTTTGCAGCCTTATTTGAAGAGAAACCATCACAAAAGCAACATATATGGTAGGAAAAAACCGTGCTCTTTCTAATGTAATAAAATGAAGATGATTTAACGTGAGAAACAGAGAGCTCTGTTTCATCGTCTTCAATCATCTTCATTAAAAATAACATGTTTTTTTCTATCACTCTCTTTTTTCTCACCTTCAATCATCTTCATGTTTATTTCATTAGAAAAAGCACATGTTTTACTATCATATATGTTGTTTTTGTGATGATTTCTTTTCAAATAAGGCTTGAATTTCATCTGGTCCACTTGACAAAAAATGATCCATTATCAACTTCACAATTACAGTGATTCACTTAATGAGTGTGGCAAGAAAGATCTTAAAACAGGGCAGAACACATTTACCTGTCTCACTTAGCAACAGAAATCTTGGGGCTCAATTGTGGTCATAAGTCGAGGATGACAAATCCTAGCCATAGCATTTAGCTTTTAACACAAGGCCTATAGCTGGCTGGTTGCAAAACGTTATGGTACTTTTTTTTAAGTGGAAAGGAAGATGCATAGCCAGAAACTGCAGGAAGATTAAAGGCCCCAAAGGGATAGAGCTAAGTGATGGCACTGAAAGCCAATGCAGCACAGCAATATCTAAAATATATGTAGCTTGTTATTTTCATTTGTCCAGGAAAAGTACAAAAGTCCAAGGTGATACAGCTAAAACTAGGAGTGCCACTGGGAATTGTTTATGTAGGCTTGGCTAAAGAAGCTTCTATTCAACTCCATCATAAATTTTCCTCTCCTAATATATGGATTTTTAAAAAAAAATAAAAATACAGGTAGTCCGCGAACTACCATAGATAGATAGATTACTAGATCTGGAAGGAATCTTGTAGGTCAATGATGGCGAACCTTTTTTTCCTCGGGTGCCAAAAGAGAGTGGGTGCGTGTTATCGCACATCTGCGAGTGCCCAAAACAATAATTCACTGCTCACAGTCACTCACGCTCTCATCACCTCGAGATTCTACTACTGTAATGTTCTCTACATGGGGCTACCTTTGAAAAATGTTCGGAAACTTCAGATCGTGCAGAATGCAGCTACGAGAGCAATCATGGGCTTCCCCAGGTATGCCCATGTTACACCAACACTCCGCAGTCTGCATTGGTTGCCGATCAGTTTCCGGGCACAATTCAAAGTGTTGGTTATGACCTATAAAGCCCTTCATGGCACCGGATCAGAATATCTCCGTGACTGCCTTCTGCCTTCTCCGGATCCCGTCGACTAAACAATGTCGTTTGGCGGGTCCCAGGGGAAGAGCCTTCTCTGTGGTGGCCCTGACTCTCTGGAACCAGTTCCCCCCAGAGATTAGAACTGCCCCCACCCTCCTTGCCTTTCGTAAGCTCCTTAAAACCCACCTTTGCTGCCAGGCATGGGGGATTTGAAATATCTCCCCTGGGCCTATACAATTTATGTATGGTATGTCTGTGTGTATGTCTGCTTAATAACGGAGTTTTTAAAAATGTTTTTAAATTATTAGATTTGTCATGAATTGTTTTATTGTTGTTGTGAGCCGCCCCGAGTCTATGGAGATATCTAATAAATGAATGAATGAATGAATGAATGAATCAATCAATCAATCAATGCCTGGGGAGAGTGAAAACAGCTTCCCCCATCCCATGGAGGCCCTCTGCAGGCCAGAAATGTTTCCCAACTTCTGGTGGGCCCAGTAGGCTTCCCTGGAGCTGGGGAAGAGTAAAAGCGCCCTCCCCATCCCCCTGGAGGCTCTCTGAAAGCCAGAAATGCCCTCCCAGAGCCTCTGTGTGAACCAAAAATCAATTGGCTGGCACACACATGAACGTTGGAGCTGCTCGCATGCCAGCCAATATTAGAACTGCCCCCACCCTCCTTGTCTTTCGTAAACTACTCAAGACCCATCTACACCTTTCCCCCAGGCTCTTTATATTTTATGTTTGGTATGTATGTGTTGTTTGGTTTTTAAATATATGCTTCTTTTTTAATATTAGATTTGCTTCGCTATAATATCGTTTTTATCATTGTTGTGAGCCGCCCCGAGTCCTCGGAGAGGGGCGGCATACAAATCTAAGAAATTATTATTATTATTATTATTATTATTATTATTATTATTATTATTATTATTATTATGGCTATGCGTGCCACCTGTGGCACCCTTGCCATAGGTCCACCATCACTGTTTTAGGTAATCTAGTCCAAACCCCTAAAGCAGGAGTCCTACACCCTTTCAGACAAATGGCCACCCAATCCATTCTAGGCCCAGTGCTGTTTAATATCTTTAATGGCCTAAATGAGGGATTAGAAGGGGAACTAACCAAATTTGCAGATAATACCATGCTGGTGGGAGTAACCAATGCCCCAGAGGACAGGCTCAGGATCCAGATGGATCTTGACAGACTTGTACACTACGCCAGAACAAATAAAATGAAATTCAATGCAGAGAAAAGTATAATCCAACACCCAGGGGCTGTGCTGCTGTCCAGACCAGGGGACGGGATGGAGTGGGATAGCGAAAATGGAATTCCACCCCAGAGCACCCAATATGCACTGAAAATTGCAAGGCATGGTCAGAGTGTGGTAGTAAAAATCTTGGCAGCCCTTCACTGCCTACACCTAGGTAAGAAAAACCAAAGACATACATATAAAGTGGGTGAAACTACACTCAACCTAGAAACATAGAAGATTGACAGCAGAAAAAGACCCCATAGTCCATCTAGTCTGCCCTTTTACTATTTCCTGTATTTTATCTTAGGATGGATATATGTTTATCCCAGGCATGTTTAAATTCAGTTACTGTGGATGTACCAACCGCATCTGCTAGAAGTTTGTTCCAAGCATTTACTACTCTTATAGTAAAATAATGTTTTCTTACCTTGCTTCTGATCTTTCCCCCAACTAACCTCAGATTGTGACCCCTTGTTCTTGTGTTCACTTTCCTATTAAAAACACTTCCCTCCTGAACCTTATTTAACCCTTTAACATATTTAAATGTTTCGATCATGTCCCCCCTTTTCCTTCTGTCCTCCAGACTATACAGATTGAGTTCATTAAGTCTTTCCTGATAAGTTTTATGCTTAAGACCTTCCACCATTTTTGTAGCCCATCTTTGGACCCATTCAATTTTATCAATATCTTTTTGTAAGTGAGGTCTCCAGAACTGAACAGAGTATTCCAAATGTGGTCTCACCAGCCTTTTGACAAGCAAAGTCAACGGGGAAACCGTTTTCATTTCACAAACCGTGTTACTAATTTAACAAGTGCCACTTAACAAAGATGGCAAAGAAGAAAAGGCATCAAATGGGGCGAAACTTACCTAACAAATTTCTCGCTTAGCAGCATAAATTTTGGGCTCAATTGTGGTCATAACTTGAAGACTCTCTGTAAAAGGTAAAGATTCAGAAAAATTATCTTTAGACACAGTTGGAGAAAATTTATTCTGAGATCTAGTGTTTGATCTGGCTGACTTGTAGTAAGATCAACAATGATTTCTGATTGCCAAATGATGCAATCAATCATGATGTGACTTTTCTTGCTGGTTATTTCACATGCCATGCTGAAGAAAAAATCAGCCAAAACACAGTTTGTAAGAATCCAGCCCATGAGGTTCGATTGTGGCTTTGTGTATCAAACTTATAAACATGGTTGAATTAAACTTAGACATAGTTACTCTTTCCAGTTATAGAAATAATAATAAGATGGATTTGGGGATTTTTTTAAAAAAAACTGAATTTTTAGTTCTGAATACTGTAACGCTCTCTACATGGGGCTACCTTTGAAAAGTGTTTGGAAACTTCAGATCGTGCAGAATGCAGCTGCGAGAGCAGTCATGGGCTTTCCCAAAAATGCCCATGTAACACCAACACTCCGCAGACTGCATTGGTTGCCGATCAATTTCCAGTCACAATTCAAAGTGTTAGTTATGACCTATAAAGCCCTTCATGGCATCGGACCGGAATATCTCCGAGACCGCCTTCTGCTGCACGAATCCCAGCGACCGATTAGGTCCAACAGAGTCGGCCTTCTCCGGGTCCCGTCAACTAAACAATGTCAGTTGGCCGGCCCCAGGGGAAGAGCCTTCTCTGTGGCGGCCCCGACTCTCTGGAACCAGCTTGCCCCAGAGATTAGAACTGCCCCTACCCTCCTTGCCTTTCGTAAACTCCTCAAAACCCACCTTTGTCATCAGGCATGGGGGAATTGAGATATCTCCCTCGGGCCTATATAATTTATGTATGGTATGTTTGTAGGTATGTCTGCTTAAAAATGGGGTTTTCTTAACTACTTTAAATTTTAAATTGTAAATTATTAGATTTGTTATGAATTGTTTTATTATGTTGTGAGCCGCCCCGAGTCTACGGAAAGGGGCGGCATACAAATCTAATAAATAGATAGATAGATAGATAGATAGATAGATAGATAGATAGATAGATAGATAGATAAATAGATAAATAGATAAATAGATAAATAAATAAATAAAATAAGCCACTGAGGTGAGCATGGGCTCAAAAATACCCATTTTTAATCATCGGTACACATCCATCCTACTGTACTCTTTCAGCATTAGCAATGTTATGTGAACTGCACAAAAAGATTAAAGAATATTAAGCAAATAAAAGGCATCAGATAAAAAGGAAACACAAATACAGCTAAATCTACCAGTAGTTATGCAACTACTGTTCAAGGGAAGTGTTTTTATTAGGAAAGTGAACACAAGAACAAAGGGACACAATCTGAGGTTAGTTGGGGGAAAGATCAAAAGCAACATAAGAAAATATTATTTTACTGAAAGAGTAGTAGATCCTTGGAATAAACTTCCAGCAGACATGGTTGGTAAATCCACAGTAACTGAGTTTAAACATGCCTGGGATAAACATATATCCATTGTAAGATAAAGTACAGAAAATAGTATAAGGGCAGACTAGATGGACCATGAGGTCTTTTTCTGCCGTCAGTCTTCTATGTTTCTAAGTATGCTTCCCTATTTTTTAACCTTACAGCATTCTCTCCGATACATCTGTAAGAATAGAAAAGTTCCTATTTTGTTGGAAGCTAGGAACCCTGGTTCATAAACGTTATGATTCGGTGCACACAATGTAACAAAACCAAACCCCACATTATGAAGTATGAAGAATGAACTAAGCCAAGTTGCATATATGCAAAGTACACAGGCTATGCTATGATATACAGATCGTGCTCGACTTACAAGTGTTTCATTTAGTGACGGTTCCAAGTTTCCGTGGCAGTGAAAAAGTGTCTTATGACCGTTCTTCACACTTACAAACTGTTGCAGTAGCCACATGGTCATGTGATCACAATTTAGATGCTTGGCAACTGATTCATATTTATAATAATAATAATAATAATAATAATAATAATAATAATAATAACAACAACAACAACAACAACAACAACAAAACAACAACAGAGTTGGAAGAGACCTTGGAGGTCTTCTAGTCCAACTCTCTACTTAGGCAGGAAACCTAAACTACTTCAAACAAATGGTTATCCAACATCTAGTGTTGGAGTATTCACAACTTCTGGAGGCAAGCTGTTCCACTGGTTAATTGTTCTAACTGTCAGGAAATTTTTTCCTTAGTTCTAAGTTGCTTCTCTTCTTCTTTAGTTTCCATCCATTACTTCTTGTTCCACCCTCAGGTGCTTTGGATAATAAGTTGACTCTTTCTTCTTTGTGGCAACCCCTGAGATACTGGAACACTGCTATCGTGTCTCCCCTTGGTCCTTCTTTTCATTAGACTAGCCATGCTCAGTTCCTGCAACCCTTCTTCATATGTTTTAGCCTCCAGTCCCCTAATCATCTTTGTCGCTCTTCTCTGCACTCTTTTTAGAGTCTCAGCATCCTTTTTGTACTGTGGTGACCAAAACTGAATGCAGTATTCCAAGTGTGGCCTTACCAAGGCCTTATAAAGTGGTATCAACACTTCACATGATATTGATTCTATCCCTTATGAGGGTTGAGGTGTCCTGGGGTGCTGTGGATCCACTTTTGTAATCTTCTGACCATCAAAATCAATGTGGAAGCCAGATTCACTTAACAACCATGTTACCAGTTGAACAATTGCAGTGATTTATTTAACAATGGTGCCAAGGAAGTTTATAAAATGAGGCAAAACGTACTTAACAAATGTCTCGCTTAGCAACAGAAATGTTAGGCTCCATTGAGGCCCTAAGTCGAAGACCAACTCTACTAAATTAGTCACTACTGCTTATGTACAATATGCTAAATCACCACGGATTCCCTTTAAATAGCTTTTTTTGGACCATGAGCCATGGCCAGGACCCACTGAGGCTTAACTCAAGATTTAAATTATACCATTTTTTCAAGCTTTCACAGACACCACCACCCCTTGACAAATCACCACAGTTTGAGAACCACTGTGCTAAATCATAATTTGTTAGCATACTAATTAGCTTCACACAGGCTAAAAGCAAGGCCTATGAACTATTCTACGTAGGCACACAATATAGAATAGAATAGAATAGAATAGAATAGAATAGAATTCTTCGTTGGCCAAGTGTGATTGCACACACATGGAATTTGTCTTTGGTGCAGATGCCCTCAATGTACGTAAAAGAAAATATACACTTGTCAAGAATCATGCGGTACAACACTTAATGATTGTCACAGGAGTCAAATAAGCAACGAGGAAACACTCAATACATAAAAAAATCTTAAGGATACAAGCAAACAAGTTACAGTCATACAGTGGGAGGAAATGGATGATAGCAATGATGAGAATGATTTCTCCCCTTAATACTTTGCATATAAAGTCTTTGGACTTCAGAGAGGGATTTCATACAAATCTAATAAATTAAATTAAATTAAAGAATGGTTGCAGGAACTGGGTATGTCTAGTTTAATGAAAAGAAGGGCCAGGGGAGACATGATAGCAGTGCCCCAATATCTCAGAGGTTGCCACAAAGAAGAAGGAGTCAACTTATTCTCCAAAGCACCTTGAGGGTAGAACAAGAAGCAATGGGTGGAAACTAAACAAGGAGAGAAGCAACTTAGAACTAAGGAGAAAATTCCTGACAGAACAATTAATCAGTGGAACAACTTGCCTTCAGATGTTGTGAATGCTCCAACACTGGAAGTTTTTAAGAAGAGATTAGATAACCATTTCTCTGAAATGATATCAAGCGGTGACGGTGAACCTTTTCGGCACCAAATGCCATAAGTGGAGCACTTTGTGCTCATGCACATGCTTGTCTGGACCATAACCAGGAAGAGGGGCTACCCAGGGGGCATGCACACACCAGAAAATGTACTTATTTTATTTATTTATTTATTTTATTTATTCAGTCGATTTTTATGCCGCCCTTCTCCTTAGACTCAGGGCGGCTTACAACACATTAGCAATAGCACTTTTTAACAGAACCAACCTATTGCCCCCACAATCCGGGTCCTCATTTTACCCACCTCAGAAGGATGGAAGGCTGAGTCAACCTTGAGCCAGAGATCAGATTTGAACCGCTGACCTACAGATCTACAGTCAGCTTCAGTGGCCTGCAGTACAGCACTCTACCTGCTGTGCCACCCCGGCTCTTCCAGGTTCCATGCGCGCGCCGGTCAGCAAGTCTTCCGGTTACTGCCATTGTATGCAGATGCGCAGATCAGCTGGCCGGCACGTATGCTCACATCGGAAAACAGAAGACCAGCTCTTCCAGATTTTGGCACTGCTGCAAGGCCAGCTGATTGGTGTGTGTGCACACACGCCAGAAACCCAGAAGAGGAATGGGCAATGCCGCATGTGCCAGGCAACATGGCTTCGTGTGCTACTTCGGGCACAAGTGCCATAGGTTCGTCATCATGGATATAGAGTTTCCTGTCTGAGCAGGGGGTTGGACTAGAAGACCTCCAAGATCCCTTCCAACTCTTTTATTCTTATGCATGCAAGTTCTGGGCTCCAAATGGGGGACTTTTTAAAATCTACAGTAACAACAACTACAACAACAGCAGAGTTGGAAGGGATCTTGGAAGTCTTCTAGTCCAACCCCCTGCTTAGGTAGGAAACCCTACACTACTTCAGACAGATGGTTATCCAACATCTGCTTAAAAACTTTCAGTGTTGGGGCGTTCCCAACTTCTGGAGGCAAGCTGTTCCATTGATTAATTGTTCTGACAGTTAATCAGTTTTGATTAACTGTAGTTTACTCTTCTTGTTTTTGAAACGAGATCCCTGAACAGTCTGAATGCCTCTTTTCCCCAATCACTTCTTGACCTGGTTCCAAATTTCAAATCCACCCACCCACCAAGAGTTACTAGATCACAACCCAGGAATCCTGCCCTGCAAACATAAGGCAATCATTTACTGGATCCAACATCCATTTGGCGATATAAAAGGTGCTTCCTTTTAGTGTTCCTGTTTCCTAAGGCAGCATGACCTTTAGAAGGACTGAGATGAAAAAGAACAAGAAAAACTGACCAATGAAGGGGTGAATCACGGCACGGGAAAATCCAAAAGTTAAATGCGGCAGTAGCTAAGCCTAATTACAAAGGAAACAATTCTTACAGTAGTGCTAGTGCTACAGTTACCTGTAACTGAAACACACTCTACAAGGACACAATTATCCCACTTTTTCAGGGCAGATATATTTAACCCATGGCATCTCACACCAGTCATGCGGGCTCAATAACTCCCCAAGCTCAAATGTCATCCGTCAGTTTACATCCAATGCCTTCTTCCCATACAGCTAGTCCTCTTCTTACAGTCCCAATCAAGCCCAGCATTTCTGCCCTGAGTGAGACATTTGTTAAGTGAGTTTTGGCCCTTTCCCCCCCTCACAGTTGTTAAACAGATCGCTGCAGCTGTTTAAATGAGTAACAATAGTTGTTAAGTGTATTTGCCTTCCCTATCTATTTTGCTGAAGGTTGCAAAAAGGGATCCTATGACCACAGGACACTCTGTCTGCCACCATCATAAATATAAGTCAGTTGCCAATTCAATTCAACAGCCTGGGTGGTGCAGTGGTAAGAGTGCATTATTGCAAGCTACTTCTGCTGTTCACCGGCTGCCAGCAGTTTTGCAGTTCGAATCTCACCAGGCTCAAAATTGACTCAGCTTTCCATCCTTCTGAGGTCGGTAAAATGAGGACCTAGATTGTTGGGGGCAATAGGCTTACTGCTTAGAGAGGGCTATAAAGCACTGTGAAGAGATATATGTCATAATACTACTACTACTACTACTACTACTACTACTACTACTACTACTAACAATAATAATAATAATAATAATAATAATAATAATAATAATAATAATAATAAATAATAATAAATAATAATAATAACAACAACAACAGAGTTAGAAGGGACCTTGGAGATCTTCTAGTCCAACCCCTTGCTTAGGCAGGAAACCCTACACTACTTCAGACAGATGGTTGGTTATCCAGCATCTGCTTAAAAACTTCCAGTGTTGGGGCATTCACAACTTCTGGAGGCAAGCTGTTCCACTGATAAACCGTTCTGACTATCAGGAAATTTCTCCTTAGTTATAAATTACTTCTCTCCTTGTTTAGTTTCCACCCATTGCTTCTTGTTCTACCCTCAGGTGCTTTGGAGAATAGGTTGGCGCCTTCTTCTTGGTGGCAACCTCTGAGATACTGGAAGACTGATATCATATCTCCCCTGGTCCTTCTTTTCATTAAACTAGCCATGCCCAGTTCCTGCAACCATTCTTCATATGTTTTAGCCTCCAGTCCCCTAATCATATTTGTTCCTCTTCTCTAGAGTCTTTCTAGAGTCTCAACATCCTTTTTACATGGTGGGGACCAAAACTGAATGCAGTATTCCATGTATGGCCTTATGGTATCAACACTTCACGTGATCTTGATTCTATCCCTATGTTAATGGAGCCTACAACTGTGTTGGCTTTTTTTATTAAATGCTATTGCTTAGTCAGTTGAATTTTAATCACACACGGGCACGGTAAGTGTGAAAACCGTTCCCAAATCCCCCCCCCCCAGCAGTCACTAGTTGAACTTGTAAGTCGAGGACTACCTGTTATGGAAAAAATCGGTCACAAATCTTAACCGTACCACACGGACTACTAACCAGCCAGCCACTATTGACCACGATGGGTTGTGAGAACCCAACACACACACACACACACACACACACACACACACACACACAATCCTACTGAAGGCCACGTCGCCCGAATGCAAGAATCGACCACACCGCGGATTGGCCAGAAATCGGATTGCGATCGCTCTCCAAAACCCAGCTAGAAACCCCCGAGAGACCCCAGGCCTCACTCCTTCCCGCCCAATAGAAGGGGAAAAGGCCTGCCGTTCGCCAGGCGATCACCTTTGCCAGACCGCGCGTCTCCAAAACCGTGCCAAACAATTCCAGGCGAATGGCGACTCCCGTCACGTCGCGTCACCGCCAGATGAGTGGCTCCTCCATCTCTGCTTAACTGCCCCGGTGCAAGACCCAGCAAGGGCGGCGGAGAGAGAGACAGCGCCCGCCTGGCTCTTTTGATTTTATTTTTTGCAAAGCCGCTTTACAAGCTCCCAATCCGGAGCTGCCTCCCGGCTCTTAAAGGCACAGCAGCAGCAGCAGCATCTTTTGGAGGCGAGGGAAAGAGCTCCGATGACCTCCGGTTTAAAATAAACCGGGGGGAGGCGCCCAATTCCTGCGCCTCATTTCTCTTCCGCCCCCCAAGTGAAATCTTTCCCTTCTCCGATTTGGATGAGGTGGCAAGAAGAGTCAACCCGTGAATCTTCCGCTTTGCCCCTTGTCGGCGCCCTCTAGTCGCGAGAAGAAACTACACGGCCCATGATCCTTTCGTTTCAGGGCTTCCCTCCGCGTATGCAGTTACGAGTCCACTCTTTGCAAGTCGTGTGGGCTTACGTTTGCCCCCCCCCCGAAAGAAAGAAAGAAGGGAGGGAGGGAAGAAAGAGAGAAAGAAAGAGAGAGAGAGAAAGAGAGAAAGAAAGAAAGAAAGAGGGAAAGAAAAAAGAAGGAGGAAGGAAAGAAAGAAAGAAGGGTGGGACGGAGGGACGGAGGGAAGAAAGAAAGAAAGAAAAAGAAAGAAAGAAAAAAGGAGGGAGGAAGAAAGAAAGAGGGAGGCAGGGAGGGAGGAAGGGAAGAAAGGAGGGAGGGAGGAAGGAAAGAAAGAGGGAGGGAGGGAAGAAAGAGGGAGGGAAGGAAGGAAGAAAGAGGGAGAGAGGGAAGAAAGAAGGGAGGGAGGGAAAGAAAGAAAGAAAGAAAGAGGGAGGGAGGGAGGGGAAGGAAGGAAGGAAGGAATTGCCTTTGCAATTTCATTAGCTTCTCTCCCTAGTACAAACAGTAGGATGGATAGGGAAGGGGGTGAGAGAAAAGTCCCGCCCTGCACAAGATTTAAAAGGAATAAGAACTTCCCCGGATCGAGACCGAGGGAATCAACCCTTTTCGGCGAAAATATGCACTTTGTATGATTGGAAAAGTCCAATATTGCATTCGACTCAGTCCAAGATACGGTCATCCAGCAATTCCAGTCCCTTCTTAAACCTCTCGTATATACAGTATGTATAATAAGCTGAATCTCATCTCTAAATCTCTCATACGTATATGATAGGCATAATGTAATATAATAAGCGACCGATTCATTTCCCCGATTATTACCCACCAGTTCTTGCCCTGGATGGAGCCGGCAGCCGCTTCCCTGCCGCCTTCCGCCAGCTGATGTCACTCCCTCCTTCGCTCTCCCTTCTTGTTTATTTCCCCTTTTGTGCTATCGCGCCGGCGCGTCAGATCCGGCAGGGGTCCCCTCTACAAACGCCTTAGCAACCGCGCAGGAGTCCCCGGCAACGCAGGTACCAAAGCTCTAAGCCTTCACACACACAACCCCAGCCTAACCCCTTTCCACGTTGCCTTTGGAAGCTGTTTGCAGGGAAAGTGGTCGTGAATTAGCACTTGCATGCAAAAATACTGTATATCTTATTCCAAATCCAACACGTTATCCCTAAAGCCCTAAAAGTTGTTTTTGCAAACATTTCCACTATGTATTCTAAATTTATTATTTTATTTTATTTTATTTTATTTTATTTTATTCATTTATTTTGTCCAATACAAATTGAAAGTTAAAGAGAATAAAAACATGTAGTAGTAAATATCCGGGAAAGAATAGAAGAAAAGGTATGAGAATAGAATACGTCAATGAAGAGTAGAGGAAAAGATATATGAATGGGAAAAAAGATATATAAAATATAGGAGAGACAATTGGACAGGGGACGGAAGGCACACTAGTGCACTTATGGTCTGTGATTAATATATATGGTGTGGATGGGTGGGTGGGTGCTGTATGTGTGTTTGTGTGTATAATTTGTACACACACTATTCTGGTCTGGTCTGGTCTGGTCTATTCTATTCCATCCCTGTGAATGCACAGGAAGCAAAAACATGGGTCACGTGCACTCACATGCACGACAATATTTCATCCAGTTTTGATCATCACACTATTAAAAATACTTTGAGACTCTAGAAAGAGTGCAGGGAAATGCAACCAAGTTGATTAGGGGATTCGAGGCTAAGAGACTGTCTCCAGAGATTGGACAGCCATCTGTCAAAAAACGGTATAGATTAGAATCTCCTGCTTGAGCAGCGTTTGGATTAGATGTCCTGCAAGGCCCCTTTTAACTCTGTTATGCTGTTATGTTCCGTTCCATTCCATTCCATTATATTATATTCTTCCATCCCATCCCATCCTGTATATGAGTGTGGGTATATAGTGTGTATGTGTTTGTGTACTTTTGAGAGAATTTAATTTTTTAATGCACGCAAGTTCACAGAAAAAGTGACAATAAAAGTTATCTTATTCAAAGCCACCCCACAACGATGCACTGCCCTCGCATCTTTTCATAGGATCTCACTGCTCCCCCTGAATCCTGCCTGTATTGCTCAGTTTCTGCAGGACAAATTAGGGCTCTAAGGGATAAAATAGATAAGAGCGCTGCCCATGGTTCTGGAATGGCCATTTTTAATTTTTAATTTAGAACAGAGCTGGCCAGCACACTAGTTAATGACTGACTTTCTAGGAGACTTCCTGAATCCAACTGGCTGGGTTCTCAGCACAATTACAGATTATAAATCAGCTTGATTAAACATAAAGGGAGGCTCAGCTTGCACAATAGAGTTTAACCAAGGTCAGCTAAAGGCTCTTCTGGATCGATAAACTTGGTTATCCCAAAGCAGGGGTGTCAAACTTGATTTCACTGAGGGCGATATTAGAGTTGAGTTTGAGTTTGGGTGGGTGTGTCCAGTTTGGTATCACTAGTGTCAGGGGGGCTTGTGGTGGCTCGAGCACTCTGCTAGCAAAAAACGGTCTCCTGAGCTCAGTTTTCAGCTGCGACCGCCCCTTCCATCCCTCTGGTAGTGAAAATGGAGCTTAGGAGGGTGGTGTGAGACCCCCTCAAGCTCCATTTTCACTGGCAGAAGGCTGTAGGAGGCTGTCATGACCAAAATCTGAACCCTTTCAAGCCTCATTATTGTTGGCGGTTCATTCCTTCACTGTTCCCACGGGCCAGATCTAAGCACTCTGCAAGCCAAATCTAGCCCACGGGCCTTGAGGTTGACACCCCTGTCCCAAAGGTATGAAAACACAAATTTCACTTAATATACTCTGTTTGTTTGTGTGTGTGTGTGTGTGTGTTTATAGATTTTCATGGGTATATGTATTATTATTATTATTATTATTATTATTATTATTATTATTATTATTTTATTTATTAGATTTGTATGCCGCCCCTCTTGGTAGACTTTGTAGGTGTATGTAGAAAGAAAGAAACATAGAAATGTATGTGTATGTATGTATGTATATATGTATGTAGAAACATAGAAACATAGAAGATTGACGGCAGAAAAAAGACCTCATGGTCCATCTATTTCCTCTATGTTTATCCCAGGCATGTTTAAATTCAGTTACTGTGGATTTACCAACCATGTCTGCTGGAAGTTTGTTCCAAGGATTTACTACTCTTTCAGTAAAATAATATTTTCTCATGTTGCTTCTGATCTTTCCCCCAACTAACCTCAGATTGTGCCCCCTTGTTCTTGTGTTCACTTTCCTTTTAAAAACACTTCCCTCCTGAATCTTATTTAACCCTTTTTAACATATTTAAATGTTTCGATCATGTCCCCCCCTTTCCCTTCTGTCCTCCAGACTATAGAGATTGAGTTCATTAAGTCTTTCCTGATACGTTTTATGCTTAACACCTTCCACTCTATAAGCCAAATCCAGCCCATGGGCCTTGAGCTTGACACCCCTGTCCCAAAGGTATGAAAACACAAATTTCATTTAATATACTATGCATGCTTTTGTGTGTGTGTGTGTGTGTGTATTTGTTTTTGTAGATTTTCACGGGTATATGTATGTAAATTTTTGTGTGTTCGGTTCCCCCCCCCCCCCATGTAATATTGTGAATGTTTTTGCAACATTTTGGCAAGATCACACTCGCCAACGTCAGGCTGAAGTCTTTGGCTTTGTGCTGCTGTGAATACACTTATAACCAGGTGGGGGTTGCACTTACCGGCTGCTGCTGCTATGCTCTCCGGGGTTACTTATAGCCTCAAAATAGTTCTCAATTAAATTGGAACTCCTCACACTATAGAATCCTATTTCTAACATGTAACCTAAAAAAGGGAGAAAGGGAGGGAGGCAGAGAGGGAGAAAGGGATAGAGAGGTAAAGGGAAAGAAGGAAGGAGGGAGAGGGAGAAGGAGAAGGAGACAGAGAGGAGACAGAGAAAGGGGGGAGAGAGATGGAGAGGGAAAGGAAAAGAGGGAGGGGGAGGGATGGATGGATAGGGGAAAGGAAAGAGGGAGGGAGGAGAGAGAGAAAGAAAGAGAGAGAGAGAGAGAACAGTTCTTTGGAGTGACTTCTTCTCCCAGACTCTAATCTGTTCCAACATTTCACCAGATTACATTAAAACCAAGAGTTGTGGTTTGTGGTGACTTGTGATTGTGTTTACTTGGAAAACAATCACGTAGGTATTGATGGTATGCAAAGATATAAGATATACATGATACTAGTAAAAGAGAAACATTAGGACAGGGGACGGAAGGCACTCTGGTGCGCTTATGCACACCCCTTACTGACCTCTTAGGAATCAGGAGATGTCAACAGTGGATAGTCAAAAGGTAAAGGTTTTTGGGTTAGGTGATGATACTAGAGAGTCTGGTAGTTAGTGAGTTCCATGAATCAACTACTCGGTTACTAAAGTCGTATTTCCTGCAGGCGGGACCCAGGGGAAGAGCCTTCTCTGTGGTGGCCCCGGCCCTCTGGAATCAATTCTCCCCCGGAGATTCAAACTGCCCCTCCTCGCCTTCTGTAAAATGTTGAAGACACCTTTGCCGCCAGGCTTGGGAGGATTAATCTCCCCCCTCCTTTTTTGCTGACCTTATTATGTTTATTATGTTTTTTATTTAGTTGGACTGAGTGTGTATGACTGTGTGGTAGATAAGTTTTTATAATGTATTTTTAAATTAGTTTTTCCAATTTTTTTACATTAGATTTGTATCTATATTGCATTGCTGTTATGTTGTGAGCCGCCCCGAGTCTTCGGAGAAGGGCGGCATACAAATCCAATGAATAATAATAATAATAATAATAATAATTATTATTATTATTATTATTATTATTAATATTATTATTATTAATATTATTATTAATATTATTATTAATATTATTATTAATATTATTATTAATATTATTATTATTAATATTATTATTAATATTATTATTATTATCTGTTATGTGCTCGTGTGTTGTTGTGATTGAAGCTGAAGTAGTCGTTGACAGGAAGGACATTGTAGCAGATGATTTTATGGGCTATGTTTAGGTTGTGTTTAAGACGGCGTAGTTCTATGCTTTCTAAACCTAGGATTGTAAGTCTAATAGCGTAGGGCAATCTGTTACAAGTGGAGGAGTGGAGGGCTCTTCTAGTAAAGTATCTTTGGACATTTTCTATCAAGAGCTGATAACAGTCTTTCAAGTGTAAAATGTCAAGAGGCTGCTTAAGCAGATGTAAACCAGCAATGGAGTGACCTGAAAAGCTCTGGCTGTAAACCATAATTATTTCTCTTCCTCCTCCTCCTCTTCCCTCTCTCCCTCCCTCCCATTCTAGCATTGAGAACTCTATGATTTGAGCCACAGAACCTATTTTAAATTGTGCCTAGGCTACAGAGAGAGCTGGGCAAACCACACACCTTTAAGAGGGATGGTGCAAAAGTTATCATTCCAGGCTGTAGATTCTCTTGGGCACAAAGCCCTCAACGAGATAGGGTGCCCCACCAAGCTCCAAACAGCTCCATTAGGCTTCTAGTTGGACTGGAAGAGATAAACAGAATAAACATGGATATAAGAACACAGGCGTTAAATTTTTTAAAAGATCTAAAAATTAAACCATAACTGCAAAGGACTTCCAGTGACTGCTATCCACCAGAAATAGATAGTCTTCACTATACCTATTTCTGGTAGATAGAAATTTTGACCCCAAAATCCTGGTAGAAATTTTGACCCCCAAATTTTTGTTGATAATTAAAATATTTTGTTAAGTCAGTTCTAATATGAATCCTGACATTCTGCCCTGTTTTATGACCTTCCTTGCCACAGTTTTTAAGTGAATCACTGCAGTTGACAAGTTAGTAACTCGGTTGTTAAGTGAATCTGACTTCCTCGTTAACTTTACTTATCAGAAGGTCGAAAAAAGAGAGTATCAGGTCGAAGCCATTTTAGTTGGGGTCTTTGGCCTGCCACACTTTATGATACAGTGGTACCTCTACTTACGAACTTAATTCGTTCCGTGACCAGGTTCTTAAGTAGAAAAGTTTGTAAGAAGAAGCAATTTTTCCCATAGGAATCAATGTAAAAGCAAATAATGTGTGCGATTGGGGAAACCACAGGGAGGGTGTAGGCCCTGTTTCCTCCCAGGAGATTCCTAGAGAGCCCCAGTTTCAGAGGCTCGAGTTTGTAAGTGGAAAATGGTTCTTGAGAAGAGGCAAAAAAACCTTGAACGCCTGATTATTATCTAGAAAAGTTCGTAAGTAGAGGCGTTCTTAGGTAGAGGTACCACTGTATTTTAAAATGTAATCTTAGCTGAGGGACTGTCTGCAGGTAGCCATAACAAATTCCTTCCAGATGGTCAAGGTCACCCTTTGTCTTCGCACTCCTGCACTTACACAGAAGGAGATGAGAGTCACTGCCAAGTTGGCAGATGAAGATTGGTCAACGTGATGGACTTGGGGGTATGGGGACAAGGGCTTGAACTTTCAACTGGGTGGAGAAACCCACAGGACTTCAGATTCGGGTTTCTCTTCAGATTCACCAACATTAGCTCTGCTAATAAATTGGGACTTTGAGGAATACTTTGCCTCAGACTCTGATTTAGTTTTGGATGCTATTTGGAACTCTGTCAATAGCATCATATGAACCCAAGACACTGCAATGGTCCTAAGTACGAATCAGTTGCCAAGTATCTGAACTTTGCCAAGTAACACACAACTATGAGGATGCTGCAAAGGTCGTAACTGTGAAAAGCAGTCATAAGTCACATCTTTTCAGTGCCGTTGTAACTTTGAACAGTCACTATATGAACTGTTGCAAGTTGAGGACCTACCTATACCATTTTTTTGTGAATTTTTATTTTTCTCCACCTTGAAAAGCATACATAACAACACATATACCTTTAAGGCCGATCCATATGTTTATATTAGCTCTTATAAAACTGGTAAAATAACCCGAGTTACATTTCAAATTCCCAATAATTCAGTCTGTCCAACTATTTATTGCAAATGGCTAATTTTGATTATATTAAGTGACAGGTTGCCTGCAAATTTTGAGGGGTCTGTGGAGGACTATCTGTAGATGAAAACATTTTGTCTTCTTTCTTATCAAGGGGATTGATGAGATCCTGGTACCAAGTTTCTTAAGAATGCTTTTAGTGTAGGAATGTTGGTGATAAGATTAAAACCTTGACACTCTTTCCACCTTTTAGTTGAATCAAATCCTTGGCTTGCTATGACTGCTGAAATGTATACATGATGATGGCTATTTATTATTGATTGACTAGTGACAATATGTGCATTTTAAAAGTGTATAAAAGGTGTGCCACTCAAGCAGTGGCGTTTCCTATTTTCCCATGTTCTGGGCAATTTTTTATTTGTAATTTAAAAAAAAAAAAAAGTCAATCAGAATAGAGCTAGAAATCTTTTAGTCAACCCCCCTGTTCAAGCAGGAAACCTTATACCATTTTAGATAGGCAGTTGTCCAGTCACATCTCAAAAAACTCCAGTGATGAAGCACCCACACCTTTTGAAGGCTAAGCCGTTCTACTGGTTAATTGTCCTTATTATCAGGACCTTTCTCCTTAATTCCAGGTTGCTTCTCTTCTCAATTAGTTTCCATCCATTGTTGCTTGTCCTGCCTTCCGATATTTTGGAAAATAAATTGATCCCCTCGTCTTTTGTGGCAGCCTCTCAAATATTGCTTGGGCAAAATTACATGCACGATGGCAACTAACTAATCTGTGACAGAGCCCTAGCACCAAACTAGAGTCATGAACGCAAGTAGTCCTCAGATTACAAACATTTGTTTAGCGATTGATCAAAGTTACAACATCACTGAAAGATATGACTTAAAGATCACTCCTCACACTTATGACTGTCATGGCATCCTTCTGCGGTCACATGATCGGAATTTGGTTGTTTGGAAAGCAGCCTGTATTTATAACACGCTTGGGGGTCCTGTGATTGCTATTTGTGACTTTCCCTGATGGCTTCTGACCAGGCAAAGTCCATGGAGAAACTGGACTCACATAACACCCATGTGATTCACTTAACAACTGCAGTGATTTGCTTAACAAACAAGGCAAAAAGGATCATAAAGTTGGGGGACTCACTGCCTTGATTAACAATGGGAATTCTAATCCCAACTGTGGTCCAAAGTTGAGGATTACCAGTGGTTACCGAACTGGACTAGATCCTTGGAGATCCAGACTCATATCTACCTTCAATCACCAAAAATCTACTGGATGATTTCCTTTCTTGCAAGATAGTTGTGAACTTGTGAAAGAAGTATCACAAATGGAAGCACACTATTGTATCTGTCTGTCTGTCTGTCTGTCTGTCATCTATCTATCATTTATCATCTATCTATCTATCTATCTATCTATCTATCTATCCATCTATCATCTATCTATCTATCATCTATCTATCTATCTATCATCTATCTATCATCTATCTATCTATCATCTATCATCTATCTATCTATCTATCTATCATCTATCTATCATCTATCTATCATCTATCTATCTATCATCTATCATCTATCTATCTATCATCTATCTATCTATCTATCTATCTATCTATCTATCTATCTATCATCTATCTAGAAACATAGAAACATAGAAACATAGAAGACTGACGGCAGAAAAAGACCTCTTGGTCCATCTAGTCTGCCCTTTTACTATTTCCTGTATTTTATCTTAGGATGGATATATGTTTATCCCAGGCATGTTTAAATTCAGTTACTGTGGATTTCCCAACCACATCTGCTGGAAGTTTGTTCCAAGGATCTACTACTCTTTCAGTAAAATAATATTTTCTCATGTTGCCTTTGATCTTTCCCCCAACTAACTTCAGATTGTGTCCCCTTGTTCTTGTGTTCACTTTCCTGTTAAAAACACTTCCCTCCTGAACCCTATTTAACCCTTTAACATATTTAAATGTTTCGATCATGTCCCCCCTTTTCCTTCTGTCTTCCAGACTATACAGATTGAGTTCATCTATCTATCATCTATCTATCTATCCATCTGTCTATCATCTATCTATCTATCTATCATCTATCATCTATCTATCTATCATCTATCTATCTATCTATCTATCTATCTATCTATCTATCTATGTATCATCTATCTATCTATCTATGTATCATCTATCTATCTATCTATCTATCTATCATCTATCAAAAGCCAAATACCGCTCACTCATCACAAAATCTCCAGAACTGTGAAGCCTACAAACTTGAAAGTTGGCACATACGTTCCTCTTGGCTTCTAGGTGCTCACTAAGAAATGGTTTTTCTAAAGGACCATCAGATTATTAGTATTTCTTATATTGTTATTAACACAGAGAACAGAGCCGGGGTGGCGCAGCAGGTAAGGTGCTGTACTGCAGGCCACCGAAGCTGATTGGATCTGTAGGTCAGCAGTTCAAATCTCATCACCGGCTCAAGGTTGACTCAGCCTTCCATCCTTCCGAGGTGGGTAAAATGAGGACCCGGATTGTGGGGGCAATAGGCTGGCTCTGTTAAAAAGTGCTATTGCTGACATGTTGTAAGCTGCCCTGAGTCTAAGGAGAAGGGTGGCATAAAAATCAAACAAATAAATAAAATAAAATAAATAAATAAACACTCTCTGATGCCATGCCTTCGCTAAACCAGGCATGGGCGTGGCCAGCACGTGACTCATCCAGCCTGCGAGCTGGGAGTTTAGACATTCTACTCCCCCTCCTCACCTGAAAAGAACTCTGTTCCAACTGCCAGTTGCCTTATATTAACACGCTCTGATGCTAAGGAGTTACATATTCTACATACATTTTCAAGTTGTGTGTCAATGTATCAAGCCCGATCACACAGTTTTGTGGCAAAGCACAGGTATCTAGCTACTAATGATTTAATAAATAATAAGCAAATAAAGGACATATTGTGCAAACCCATTGGAAGAAATGACTTGCTCATTCTCATCAACATAGCTTCTGAACAAGAAAAACTGGTTGTCAACATCACAAAAGGAAATTTGTCTACTGTAGCTTGAAGTCTCCTGGGAATCCTTGGTGTAAAGTGAGTTAGAACAGGGCTAGGTTCCCATAAAGGGAAGCTCATATAAAACTGACTTGACAGATATACCTTTGGGAGTATCCCCAGACGTTTGGCAGCAAACCACAATTGTTTTTCTAGTGTTGGTAGAAGAAAAGTAGGCAGAGAAATAATTCATCAAAACAAAATGCTTTTCAGCAATCCAGAAAGGCTTCCTTATTGTTTTCCTGACAGGCAATGTCAGACAAGTTTTAGGGCGGAGATTGGGGAATGATGGTCCTTTTATGATTTGTGGACTTCAACTGCCGGAATGCTGGCTCAGGAATTCTGGGAGTTGAAGTCCACATGTCCTAAAGGGTCCATCCTTCCCTACCCCTGCTGTAGAGCTAGTGACATGATTGGGAACTTTGGAGATGTTTGGTGGTTTGGTGGTAGGAAGGGACATGATAGCAGTATTCCAATATTTGAAGGGCCGCCACAAAGAAGAGAGGGCTAAATTGTTCTCCCAGGCACCAGAAGGCAGGACAATAAATAATGGATGGAAACTAATCAAGCAGAGAAGCAACCTGGAATTAAGGAGAAATTTCTTAACAGGACAATTAACTAGTAGAACAGCTTGCTTTCCGAAGTTGTGGGTGCATCATCACTAGAATCAGGAGAGGTCAACCATGGATAGTCTAAGGGTAACATTTTAGGGGTTAGGGGATGACATTGCTGGTAATGAGTTCGATGCATCAGCTACTTGATTACTAAAGTCTACGGAGAGGGGCGGCATACAAATCTAATAAATAAATAAATAAATAAATAAATAAATAAATAAATAAATAAATAAATAAATAAATAAATAAATAAATACATAAATAAATAAATAAATAAATAAATAAATAAAGTCGTATTTTTTACAGTCAAGTTTGGAGCGGTTAATTTTAAGTTTGAATCTGTTGCGTGCTCTTGTGTTGTTGTAATTGAAGCTGAAGTAGTCATTGACAGGGAGGACGTTGTAGCATATGATCTTGTGGGCAATGCTTAGGTCATGTTTAAGGTTTGCCATTGTGCTGGGGTTTTATGCACTCTGGAGGGTTCATGGAAGCTTCCTGAAGCTCTGGATTGCAAAAAACAGCACAACGGGCAAACCGGAAGTGCATTTTTGCAAACTTCCGGTTTATACGTTGGGTGATATTTTTGCCTCCGGGGCTTCAGGAAAGCTTCCCTGAAGCATCCAAAGGGCGAAACGGCCTTTCTGAAAGCCAAAAATCAGATGGCCAGTGCACACACACATACATGCTGTAGCTGGCACAGGACAAAGTCTCGCCTGCCCTCCAATATCGCTCTGTGTATCACAGGTGCACCCTTGTCATAGGTTTGCCATCATAATTCTAGAACTTGTATCTCCTTAGGGCCAGCCCAACACTTTCACCACTAGACCAAGCTGGTCCCACAACGTTGGCCTTCTCCAGGTCCCGTCGACCAGGTCCCGTTGACTAGACAATATCATCTGGTGGGGTCCAGGGGAAGAGCTTTCTCTGTGGTGGCCCCAGCCCTCTGGAATCAGGTCCCTCCAGAGATTTGAACTGCCCCCCCTCGCCTCCCACAAGAACCTTAAGACCCATTTATGGAGCAATTAGTACATGCTCTTAAGAAGAGTTATGTGTGTTTATGATTGTGTAATTGATTGTTTTTAAGATAATGGGCTTTAGTCATAGTTTTAATTATTAGATTTGTACCTACAGTATATTGTTTTTATTATTTATTTTTATTTATTTATTAGATTTGTATGCCGCCCCTCTCCGTAGACTCGGGGCGGCTCACAGCATACAATAAGACAATTCACAACAAATCTAATAAATTTAAAAAACATTTAAAAACCCCATTATTAAACCAGTCATACACACAGTCACACCATACATAAATTATATAGGCCCGGGGGAGGGAGGGGGAATGCCTCAATTCCCCCATGCCTGACGGCAGAGGTGAGTTTTAAGGAGTTTACGGAAGGCAAGGAGGGTGCGGGGAATTCTAATCTCCGGGGGGAGCTTGTTCCAGAGGGTTGGGGCCACCACAGAGAAGACTTTTCCCCTGGGACACGCCATTGTTGTTGTGAACCACCCTGAGTCTCCATAGAGGGGCGGCATACAAGTCTAATAAATTATTATTATTAATTATTATTAATTGTCCCAGATTCTCCAAGAGAGCTTCTGTAGATGAAGCGGGACCTAGAACCTGGGTTTCCCCACTCCTGATCTAGCACCTTCACCATCTTTTATACCTATTATTCCCAATAAAATGTGTCCATGGACAATGAAGGGCACTTATTTAGAGCTTAATGTAGTTTGTTACAGACAGGATTGCAAGACGGGATCTCTTCTCCTCTCCCAAGCCTCCTAGGGTGGGGATCCGATCTTGGATGTCCTGCACAGTTTAAATTTCACAACACCCAGAAATAACAACAGTCACCTCTGTCCTGCGGTTATTGGCTTGCCAGGTTATCTAATATCCCGCCCTGCTGAACACAAACAGTGACACCAAGAAAACCAACAATGGTTCTAAGTCCTCGGCGCCTGGAATGGGGATCTGACAAGTGGCACCTGCACTTTTCAGACAATAATTTTTTTGTTTTCAGGGTTTCCAGCTGTCAAGGAATAGAGACTTACGAGTTTGCAATACTGCGGAGTTCCTGCAGCAATTCTTTGCTGCTTCTTTTTTAATGGCCCTGTTTTTCAGACATCAGCAGGTTGAAAGAGAGAGAGGGGAGAGGAAAGGAGAGCAAGGGAGGGAGAAGGAAGGAGGGAGAGAGGGGGGAAAGATGGAGAGAGGGGGAGAGAGAAAGAGAGGGAGGGGGAGATGGAGAGAGGGGGAGAGAGAGGGAACGAGGGAGGGGGAGGGATGATGGTGAGGGAAGGGAGGAAGGGAGAGGGAGGGAAAGGGAGAGAGAGAAATTGAGTGAGGGAGAAAGGAGGGAGAGAAGAAGGGTGGGAAGGAGAGAGGGAGGAGGATGAGAGAGACAGGGAGGGAGGGGAAAGAGAGAAATGGAGAGAGAAATGGAGGGAGAGGGAGAGAGGGAAGGGGAGAGAGAGAGAAAGAGAGAGAGAAAGATTTTCTCCTGTTATTTATTATCGCTAATCTAGGCAGAAGCCAATAAATTTTTTCAGAGCAGAGCCAGCAAAAAATGCACGTTGATTCTGGTTTTTCATTTGAGTCATATATTGTTTGTATAAAATGAAGGGTGTTTAGCAATCTCCTGGTAGATGGCTGCGTTGACCCTGGACTTAATGAAGCAATGTGGACCAACACCAGCAGATGACATGGTTCCCCCAATCAACACAGACTGTGGAAACTTTTGCATCTCGTTTGGAAACCAAGCACACAGAGTATGGAGGAAGAATGGAGAGGCACACCCTGCAAGAAGCTTGAAGTCCAGTGTGATGTTTCCACAGTTTGTGTTGATTTGGGGAGCCATGTCATCTGCTGGTGTTGGTCCACTGTGCTTCATTAAGTCAGGGTCAATGTAGCCATCTACCAGGAGTTTTTGGAGCACTTCATGCTTCCTTCCGCAGACGAACTCTATGGGGAAGCTGACTTCAATTTTCTAGCAGGACGTGACACCTGCCCACACTGCCAAAAGCACCCAAACCTGGTTGAATGAATGTAGGATTATTGTGCTTGATTGGCCAGCAAATTTGCCTTACCTGAATCTCTATGGGACATTGCCAAGAGAAAGATGAGAGACATGAGACAATGGAGAAGAGCTGAAGGCCACTATTGAAGCATCCTGGTCTTCCATAACACCTCAGCAGTGCCACAGCCTGATAACTTCCATGCCATGCCAAAATGAAGCTGCAAATGGCCCAAACCAAGTACTGAGTACATATGCACGCTTATACTTTCCAGAGGTCTGATATTGTTCTATGTGCAATCCTTGTTTTATTGATTGCATGTAATACAGTGTTCCCTCGATTTTCGCGGGCTTGAACTTCACGAAAAGTCTATACCACGGTTTTTCAAAAATATTAATTAAAAAATACTTTGTGGTTTCTCCCCCTATACCACAGTTTTTCCTGCCCGATGATGTCATATGTCATCACCAAACTTTCGTCCACCTTTAATAAAATTTTTTTTTAATAAACTTTAATAAAGAAACATGGTGAGTAATAATCTAAATGGTTGCTAAGGGAATGGGAAATTGCAATTTAGGGGTTTAAAGTGCTAAGGGAAGGCTTGTGATACTGTTCATAGCCAAAAATAGTGTATTTACTTCCGCATCTCTACTTCGCAGAAATTCGACTTTTGCGGGCGGTCTCGGAACGCATTCCCCGCGAAAATTGAGGGAACACTGTATACTAATTTTCTGAGGTTGGGGTTTTCATGAGCTGTACCCATAACCATCACAATTATGACAAATCATAGCTTGAACTATCTTGCCTTGCATGTAACAAGTCTCTCTGATATATTACCTTTCCCTTTTTAAGTTGCATTACTGAAATAAATGAACATTTGCACGATATTCTAATTTTCTGAGTTTCTAATGTTTTCTTTGCTTGAATGCTAGGCCATTCCTCTCCAATGCCGAGTAGGGGAAGTTGGCTGGGGAATTCTGAGAGTTTAAGTCCACATATCTTAGCATGGCCAAGGTTTTTATTTATTTATTAGATTTATTTATTAGATTTTTAGATTAGATTTTTATTTATTAGATTTGTATACCGCCCCTCTCCGCAGACTCCAAAGGTTGAGAAATGCAGGGCTACCTTAAGGATTTTCCTTAAGGGAAAAGGACAGATCCAAGCAACTACAGACCTATTAGCCAGACTTCAATACCTGGGAAAATACTGGAGAAAACAATTTAAAAAACAGCTTTGCCACTACCAGGAAACAAACAAGATAATATCCAACAGCCAACACGGGTTTGTCAGAAACAAATCATGTCAAACCAATCTGATATCCCTTTTCAACACCATAACCAAATCAGTAGACCAGCACAACACGGCGGACCTCATATACTTAGACTTCAGCAAAGCTTTCGACAAAGTCAACCACTATCTCCTAATCAACAAATTAGAAAAAAGCAGAGTAGACTACAACACATGCAGATGGATCAATAGCTGGCTGACCAACCGCATCCAACGAGTTGTCCTCAGCAGTTCCAAATCCACATGGAAGAACGTAGGCAGTGGGGTACCAAAGGGTTCAGTCCTGGGCCCTGTGCTCTTCAACATTTTCATCAACGACTTGGACGAGGGAATAGAAGGGCAACTGATCAAATTCGCAGACGACACCAAGCTGGCGGGGGTAGCCAATACCCTAGAAGACAAGCTCAAATTACAGAAAGTCCTAGACAAACTAACACAGTGGGACCACACCAACAAAATGATGTTCAACATCAACAAGAGCAAAGTCCTTCACCTAGGCAGAAAAAACCCTGGACACACATACAATCTGGGAGAAACCCCTCTTAGCAGTAGCGACTGCGAAAGAGACCTCGGAGTCTTGGTGGACAATCAACTAAACATGAGCCAACAATGTGCAGCAGCAGCTAAAAAAGCCAACACAATCCTAAGCTGTATCAACAGGGGAATACACTGCAAGACCAGGGAAGTCTTAATACCACTCTACTACACCCTGGTCCGACCACACCTGGAGTATTGTATTCAGTTCTGGTCACTACACTTCAAAAGAGACATTGAAACTCTGGAGAAGGTGCAAAAAAGAGCAACCAAGATGATTAAGGGATTGAAAACCAAGACTTACGAAGAGAGATTGAGGGAACTGGGCATGGATAGCCCAGAGAAAAGGAGGGCCAGAGCGGACATGATAGCAGTCTACAAGTATACGAGGGGATGTCACAGAGAGGAGGGGATCACTTTATTCTTCAGGGCACCAGAGGGCCGGACGAGGAACAATGGCTGGAAGCTGACCAAGGAGAGATTCAACATGGAGATAAGGAGGAACTTCCTGACGGTCAGAGCGATCAACCAATGGAACAACCTACCAGCGGACGTTGTGAACTCCAACACTCTGGACATTTTTAAGAGAAGATTGAACTGCCACTTGACTGGTGTACTATAGGGTTCCTGCTTGGGCAGGGGGTTGAACTCGATGGCCTTCATGGTCCCTTTCAACTCTAACAATAGATAGATAGATAGATAGATAGATAGATAGATAGATAGATAGATAGATAGATAGATAGATAGATAAATTTATTTCACGTGGCCTCCCACACTGGTTCTTTGCCAAGTCCAACCTCGCTTAGCTTTTTCCTTATTTGGGAAGTCTTGATTGTACCAGTCTGCATGTTAGTAGCCGGATATAAACAGGCATAAATTCATGTGACCAATTAGTAAAACCTAAGGAAGGCCACACCTGGAACACCACATCCAGTTTTCGCCACCCCATTGCAAAAAAGATGTTGAGACTTTGGAAAAAGGGCAGAGAAGAGTAACTAAGATGATCAAAGGCCTGGAGACTAAAACATATTAAAAATAGTCACAGGATTTGGGTTTGGCTCATCTAGCGAAAAGAAGGACTGGGGGAAGAGGAGACAAGATAGGAGTATTCCAATATTTGAGAGGCTGCTTGTTAATGTATGAGTAATGCTTGTTTACCAAGGTTGGGCACACACAGAAATGTTTAGGTTGAGATTAGTTGTGAATAGCTGCTCAGCCACACAGAGATATACTAACTTGAATTAAAGTTTACTTTGGGAAATAACATCTTCAGATAAACAATCCAAAATCATACACATAATAAGTCAGAATAACAATCCCAATATTAAGTACATAATCTTTCTTACCAGTTCCCTTGGTCATAATCAGCGAACAAAAACATCAAGCCTAAACACATTTTAGCTGTAATACATAACTACAATACAGAGCATGCAGAGAATTGCAGAGCAAGCCTAAGAGTGAATAGCCATTAACAGTGAGTAGCCAGACAAAGAGAAACAGAGAGGGTGGCTCAGAGAAATAGGCTAGCTCCCTCTTGTGGCAGTCTGCAACACCTGCAGCTAATATACTGCCAACCCAACAATTATGGGCAGAGTCCTAACACTGCTACAAAGAAGAGGGGAGCAACCTATTCTCCAAAGCACAGGAGGGCAGGACAAGAAACAATAGATGAAAACTGATCAAAGAGAGAAGCAACCTGGAATTAAGGAGAAGCTTCCTAACAGTGAGGACAATTAACCAGTGGAACAGCTTTGCTTTCAGAAGTAACCTCATCACTGGTGGTTTTTAAGATGAGGCTGGATACCAACCGGTCTGAAATGGTATAGAATAGTGATGGGGAACCTTTTTTCCTCGGGTGCCGAAAGTATGCACATGTACGCTATTGCACACAAGAGGTCAGTAAGGGGAGTGCATAAGTGCACCAGAGTGCCTTCCAACCCCTGCCCTAACGTTTCTTTTTATTTTATTTATTTGTTTGTTTGTCAAACAATTATAGGGAGTTATAAAAGAAAGAAAATGTCCAGAGATACTTTACTAGAAGAGCCCTCCATTCCTCCACTCACAACAGAATTCCCTACACAACTGGACTTACAATCCTAGGTTTAGAAAGCTTAGAACTTCACGACCTAAGCATAGCCCATAAAATCATCTACTACAACGTTCTTCCTGTCAACGACTACTTCATCCACAACAACACACAAGCACACAACAGATACAAACTTAAAGTAAACTGCTCTAAACTCGATTGCAGGAAATACAACTTTAGTAACCAAGTAGTTGATGCATGGAACTCACTTCCAGACTCTGTAGTATCATCACCTAACCCCCAAAACTTTACTTTTAGACTATTCATTGTTGACCTCTCCCGATTCCTAAGAGGTCAGTAAGGGGCGTGCATAAATGCACCAGAGTGCCTTCCATCCCCTGCCCTAACGTTTCTCTTTTTATTTTATTTTATTTATTTGTTTGTTTGTTTGTTTGTCAAACAATTATAGGGTGGCAATTTGTACAAATGAAACATTAGATAAGTAATGATAAAAAGTAATGATAGAAGACTATAGGACAGGGAACGGTAGGTACAATGGTGCGGTTATGCACACCCCTTACAGACCTCTTAGAAAGTGGAGACTATCAATTGTAGATAGTCTAAGGTTAAAGGTTTTGGGGTTAGGAGTAGAAACCACAGTCAGGTAGTGCATTCCAGGCATTGATTACTCATTGCTGAAGTCGTATTTTTTGCAGTCTAGTTTGGAGCGGTTGACGTTTAGTTTAAATCTATTGCGTTTGCGTGTGTTGTTGCGGTTGAAGGTGAAGTAGAGATTTTACTACCGGTAGTATCATAAATATTATATCTTTTATATTATACCATATCTATTATATACCATAATATTATATCTATTATATTATACCAATACGTACGTGACAAAACAAACAAATAAAATTAAATTAAAAAATCCTATCCTATCCATTCCATTCCTATTTCCAATTCCATTCTGTGTATTGGAAGTGCTGACCCTTTGGAGAACTGCATGCAACGAAATTTCATTTTAACCTACGCCAATTAGCGTGCACTTAAAACGACAATGAAGCAATTTTATTATTCTGCGATTCTTCTAATAATAGAGAACAGATGGGGGGGGCAGCGGGAGGGAGGCACCCTCCCCTCTCTCCCGCTTGCAGTTTCCTCCCCCTGGTGCAGGAAGTGACAACACGTTCGCAACCGGGTCAGCTCGGATTCCGCTTTCCTCGCCGCCCACCCCTCGCAAACTCCGCAAAGCCTGGGGCTTTCCAGGGAAGGCGCATGGGATCCGCGCAATGGGGAGGTGGAGGGCGTTGTGGCGGCCTTGGGGCTGCGGCCAGAGCAACCTCTCGGCGCCTACGGTCAGTTCCAAATAACTCTCCTCCGCCGCCCCTTCCCTTTTGTTTTGTTTTTTGTTTGCAAAACGGCGAAGGTTAGCAAGGCGTGCAAAAGTTTAAGGCGGGAGGGGTTTTGTGTGTGTGTGGTTTTTTTGCAACGATTGCCACCAGCGCGCGCGGACGTGCAGAAGGCAACGTTTGCCCACGGAGGCGGGGGGGGGGGGGGGAAGATCGACCCTGCAATTTGGGGGCAGGGGGGGGTGATCCACAAAGTTAAGGGGAGCCGCGTGCAAACGGTCCTGGAAAGCGGTCCCGTGCAAAAAAAAAAAAAGCAAAAGCAGCCGGGATCGCGTGCAAAGAGGCTTTCCGTGCAAGCGCTTTGCTTTTAAGCGCAAAAGCTCCGCAGATCCAGATGGCTGGCTTTTGTCCATCGCGCGGGGAAGAAGGCGGCGGTAGCAGCACCCCCGTTTGTATAAAATGAAGCGCATTTAAAATCGCCGTCTTCTTTCGATTGGGAGCTATAAAAACCTCTGATTTGGCCGCGCGGTCTCAAAGGCGAGGTTTGGTCTCGGGTTATAATATTTGCGCTTTTTCATTAGAACCGCCTTATAAACAATGCAGTTCTAATAATAGGATGGCATATGGCCGAGCCCTGCTGGCATTCAATCGTGGGTTAATTACCTTTCGGGAAGGAGATAAAACCCGTTTAAATACAGGTTTGCTGCTGGAGATCGCGTTAAGACTGCATCAATGTGGTTTTAAATTGTTTTTCTACACTGTTTATTGTTGTAAGCCGCCCAGTCCTTCGGGAGTTGGGGACATACAAATTATTATTATTATTATTATTATTATTATTATTATTATTATTATTACTATTACTATTACTATTACTATTACTATGATTACTATTATTATTATTATTATTATTACTACTGCTACTATTATGTTTTAAAATAAACATTACTAAACAATTAAAATAAACAAACATGTTTGCCATTGGTTGAGGTTTTTAGTACCATTCTTTCTCCTTTATACCTTTTTATATCAATGAAGTATATTTACTATAGTTTGCTCTTATTTAGTTAGTTACATAGTTGTCTTAACACATAAGCCTAGACTGGATTAATACTTGGTAAGGAGAAAAAGAAAGGTAAAGGTAAAAAAAGAAAACAGGGAAAATAAAGAGATACTATTGGCCAACTTTCCATTGACTCATGTATGCAAATTGTTCCTATTATTATTATTATTATTATTGATAATGATAATAATAATAAAATAATAATAACAACAACAATAGGAACAGTTTGCTTAAATATGTGAGTTATTATCATTATTATTTTACTGTTTTTTGTGAATAATAATAATAAAAGATTAGATCTGCTGAAAAAACGAAGGCCCCCAGGGGGAGGAATAAGGAGTCAGATAATCGGCATATGGCATAAATTACCGCGGGTTGGTAAAAGATTGGTTAAGTTTTCCTTAACAAAGGTGCCTCTTTTTTTCTGGTTGGTGTTCACCACCAGACTTTTTTTCATTCCAGTTTTCCTACTTATAACCAAACTCTAGAGTCTGCTAAATAAGCAATGATACTCTCTGGATTGGTGTCTGGGATGTTGGGCGGGTAGGAGGGAGGGAACAGTTTCTCTGAAATCTTTGAAAGTTTAGTAGTTTCTGGTCCTTGAGAATTGGGAGGTGTACAACCTCCCAATAGAAGATATAATAATTTTATTCCATTGATTGATTGATTGATTGATTGGATTTGTATGAGAGATTTGGAGATTCGTATTGTTACAGATCCATCTCTGCCTTGGTGTACAAGCATTTTAAGGATCTTTTCCCCACATTAAGAAAACATTTAATAGTCAAAAGTTTTAGTTAAGGATAGTGGAAATCAGAGGGTAGATTCTCATGTTGTGCCAAGCCATGGTTTTAACCATGATTTATTGAACTTTATTGAGTTCACATATTATGTTAAGCCCTTAGCTGTCCATTGATGAGAAATTCCCTCACTAAACCAGAAGAACCAAATTCTAGATTTAAAAAAAATTGATTGGGGAAAATACAGGAACAAGGAAAAGGATGGTTACACAAAAACTCCAATTGAAATCAATATACAGTGATCCCCCGCTCGTTGCGAGGGTTCCGTTCCAGGACCCCCCGCAACGAGCGGGTTTTCGCGAAGTAGCGCTGCGGAAGTAAAAACACCATCTGCGCATGTGCAGATG
This sequence comes from Erythrolamprus reginae, assembly GCF_031021105.1. Lineage (NCBI taxonomy): Eukaryota > Metazoa > Chordata > Lepidosauria > Squamata > Dipsadidae > Erythrolamprus > Erythrolamprus reginae. The sequence goes on along the minus strand of NC_091951.1, from coordinate 32,737,862 downwards.
GTGTTTTTACTCCCACAGCGCTAGCGAGGAACCGAAGATTGGGGGCGGCGCGGCTGTTTGCCGCCGGCATGGGGGGCTTCCTAGCAGCCCCCCAAACCCGGGTTGGGGGTCCGGGGGGTGCTGGCAAGCCCCCCATGCCGGCGGCGACATTTTAAAATAGCCGCGCCGCCCCCAATCTTCGGCTCCTCCACGCTGGCTATCGGCGCTTTCGAGCTGAGTCCGGGAGCGAATTCTCTTCCGGACTCAGCTCAAAAGCGCCGATAGCCAGCGCTAGCGAACGGCTCCTCCGCGCTGGCTATCGGCGCTTTCGAGCTGAGTCCGGGAGCGAATTCTCTTCCGGACTCAGCTCAAAAGCGCCGATAGCCAGCGCTAGCGAACGGCTTGTCCACGCTGGCTCTCCGCGCTTTCGAGCTGAGTCCTGGAGCGAATTCGCTTCAGGACTCAGCTCGAAAGCGGCGAGAATGAACCGCGTGGGCGGGCGAAGGGCGGGCGGCAGCGAGGAGTTTGCGTGGGCGGTGGGGAAAACTCCTCGCTGACGCCAGCAAGAGGGGGAAGACCCAGGGAAGCCGGTTGCCATCTACGCATGCGTGCCCATAGAAAAAACGGGCACGCATGCGTAGATGGTATTTTGACTTCCGGGTTGAAAAATAGCGAAGTACCCTGTTCGCAATGGTTGGGGACGCAATAAACGGGGGATCACTGTAATCTGTTTAAATGAACAATTTTACCTCCTTGAATTAAGATGTTGGATTCCCAAACAGGTGGGAGGTTCTCACCAGTTGGGAGAAATGTCATGGGGGCCTTCTGGGTGGAAGTTGATAGGCAGGGATGTCTTTCTTGGTTCTTCTTTGGAGTGCTTCTCTATTTTACAGAAGGTGGGAAGGTAGATCAGAGCCAATCTCTTTGGGCAGAGTGGCTTGTGTTTTGTCCAATCGAAGCCAGTCCTCTTTCTCTGATGTCTTAGATCTAGCTAGCAAATCAAAAATTACCTTAATGGTTAGACCAACCTTCATAGCAAAGTGGAGTATCAAGACATTTACAAGTAGTGTAGTGTTTAGTTTGTATTATATCAGTGGAAATCTCATTTGAGGAAACAAAAATCTGAATCCCATTAGGAATAGGAATACTGTAATTGATTAATAAGATGGGGTGCTGTTATAAATATTATATATATATAATATATAACTAACTATATAACTAACTATATATATATAATATATAACTAACTATGTAATTATGCATGTCTTTGAGATATATGCAAGGTATATGCACTGATATTTGTATGAATATGAAATGAAAAATAAAATAAAAAACTTTTAAAAAAAGGAATTCGTGCAGAACGCAGCCGCGAGAGCCATCGTGGGGCTTCCAAGATTCGGCCACGTTTCTTCAACACTCCGTGGCTTGCATTGGCTGCCGATCAGTTTCTGGTCACAATTCAAAGTGTTGGTCGTGACCTTTAAAGCCCTACATGGCATTGGACCAGAGTACCTCCAGAACCGCCTGCTACCGCACGAATCCCAGCAACCGATAAGGTTCCACAGAGTTGGCCTTCTCTGGGTCTCGTCGACTAAACAATGTCGTTTGGCGGGCCCCAGGGGAAGAGCCTTCTCTGTGGCGGCCCTCTGGAACCAACTCCCCCCCCCCCGGAGATTAGAACTGCCCCCACCCTTCCTGTCTTATACTGACTCACTTATACCGCCAGGCATGGGGGAGTTGAGACACTTTTCCCCCAGGCTATTTTTTATACAGTGGTACCTCAAGATACGAACCCCTCGTCTTACGAACAACTCGTGATACGAACCCGGGGTTCAGGAAAAATTTGCCTCTTCCTACGAACTTTTTTCGTGTTACGAACGCCAAACCCGAACTTCCGGGTTCAGCGTTCGGAGGCTGCTGGAAAGCCGCCCGGCTGTTTTAAAAGGTGACAGCCGGCGGCGGGGCTTCTTTCCGGGTTCGGGAGGCCACTTTGGGGTTTTGTCTGGGAGAGAGGGCAGGAGGTCCGGCGCTGGGGGAGGGAGTCAGGAAGGTCCTCCTGCTCTCCCCCCCCCAGCGAAAAACACAGAGACGGTCTGACAGGCAGGGAAGAGCAGCCTGGAGCAAAGGGAGTCTGAAACCGCCGGCGGCTTCAGCTTCCCATTGCTCCGCGGGCGGCGGCTGACAGCCTTTGTATATTTGGCTGGGGGGGGGAAGCAGGAGGCGCAGGATCGGCGGGCGTGGGGCGAGGCAGCAGGTCTGCATCCTGGGCGGGCGGCGGGCGAGGAGGCGCGGCCGAGCGGGCCAGCGAGGGTGCATCCAACTTGAGGGGCTGGCGGGAGGAAAGGGAATGCCACGGGGCTGGGCTCGGCTCCCCCCTCGGCTCCCCCCCTTACCAGCCTCGCCGCGGAAGGCTCCATTCTGTTCCCTGAATGGAGACCGCCGGCCGCTCAAACAGGTAAGGGGGGGAGCCGAGGGGGGAGCCGAGCCCAGCCCCGTGGCATTCGCTTTCCTCCCACCCGCAGCCGACTGACCGTGGGCTCCTTCCCGACCTCGGAGAGCTTCCTGGTTTTCGTGAGCTTTCATGCCCTGGAAGCTCTCCGAGGTTGCGAAGGAGCCCACGATCAGTCTCGGCTGCGGGCGGGAGGAAAGCGAATGCCACGGGGCTGGGCTCGGCTTCCCCCTCGGCTCCCCCCCTTACCAGCCCCGCCGCGGAAGGCTCCATTCTGTTCCCTGAATGGAGACCGCCGGCCGCTCAATCAGGCCGGCAGGGAACAGAATGGAGCGTTCCGCGGCGGGGCTGGTAAGGGGGGGAGCCGAGGGGGGAGCCGAGCCCAGCCCCGTGGCATTTGCTTTCCTCCCACCCGCAGCCGAGACTGATCGTGGGCTCCTTCCCGACCTCGGAGAGCTTCCTGGTTTTTGTGAGCTTTCATGCCCTGGAAGCTCTCCGAGGTTGCGAAGGAGACCACGCTGGGCTCGGCTTCCCCCTCGGCTCCCCCCCTTACCAGCCCCGCCGCGGAAGGCTCCATTCTGTTCCCTGAATGGAGACCGCCGGCCGCTCAATCAGGCCGGCAGGGAACAGAATGGAGCGTTCCGCGGCTGGGCTGGTAAGGGGGGGAGCCGAGCCCAGCCCCGTGGCATTCGCTTTCCTCCCGCCCGCAGCCGAGACTGATCGTGGGCTCCTTCCCGACCTCGGAGAGCTTCCTGGTTTTCGTGAGCTTTCATGCCCTGGAAGCTCTCCGAGGTTGCGAAGGAGCCCACGGTCAGTCGGCTGCGGGCGGGAGGAAAGCGAATCCCCCGTGGGCTCCGTTACATCTTCCGCTGCCAGCCAGGCCTTGCTGGCGGCAGCGGAACAATCGCCTTCCTCCCGCCCGCAGCCGACTCTCCCAGGCAAAAAGTTGCCGGCATTCTGGGATGATGGGGCCGGACTTCCCAGGCGGAAGGCGTGCCCCTCTCCCCGGCATCTTTTTGCCTGGGAGAGAAGATGAAATGCCGCTCGTAGCAGCTGCTAGGAGCGGCATTTCACTTTCTCTCCCAGGCAAAAAGTTGCCGGCATTCTGGGATGATGGGGCCGGACTTCCCAGGCAGAATGCGTGCCCCTCTCCCCGGCATCTTTTTGCCTGGGAGAGAAGGTGAAATGCCGCTCGTAGCAGCTGCTAGGAGCGGCATTTCACTTTCTCTCCCAGGCAAAAAGTTGCCGGCATTCTGGGATGATGGGGCCGGATTTCCCAGGCGGAAGGCGTGCCCCTCTCCCCGGCATCTTTTTGCCTGGGAGAGAAGGTGAAATGCCGCTCATAGCAGCTGCTACGAGCGGCATTTCACTTTCTCTCCCAGGCAAAAAGTTGCCGGCATTCTGGGATGATGGGGCCGGACTTCCCAGGCGGAAGGCGTGCCCCTCTCCCCGGCATCTTTTTGCCTGGGAGGGAAGGTGAAATGCCGCTCGTAGCAGCTGCTAGAGCCGCCGGCATTTCACCTTCCCTCCCAGGCAAAAAGAAGCCGCGCTGCTGCTCCAGTCGCCCGGTCCTCTCCTGCCTCCCGCGCCGATGTTCCCCATTGCGTTGGGGGCCGCCAGCCCCGAATCGGATGCAACCTCACCGCTACCGCTGCCGCCGCGCCCACTGCTGGCCCCATTCTCGCTGGAGGTCTAGCCGGAGCCAGGTCCGCTCGGCCGCGCCTCCTCGCCCAGCCGCCCAGGATGCTGACCTGCTACCTCACAGCGCGCCCACCGCCGGCCCGATCCTGCGCCTCCTGCTTCCCCCCCCCAGCCAAAAATATAAAGGCGGTCTGCCGCTCCCGCGGAGCAATGGGAAACTGAAGCCGCCCGCGGTTTCAGCCTCCCTTTGCTCCACGCTGCTCCGCCCTGCCTGTCTTTGTGTTTTTGGCTGGGGAGGGGAGCAGGAGGACCTTCCTGACTCCCTCCCCCCAGCACTTCACCCAGGACAACAGGCAGGGCGAAGCAGCGTGGGGCAAAGGGAGGCTCAAGCCTCCTTTGGTGGTGGTGGCCGGCTTCCCGGTTTCTCAGTTTTGGGCTTTCACGCATTAATTGCTTTTCCTTTGATTCCTATGGGAAACAATGTTTCATCTTACGAACTTTTCACCTTACGAACGTCCTCCCGACACCAATTAAGTTCGTATCTTGAGGTATCACTGTACTTTGTTTTATGTTTGGTATGAATGTTGCTGTTTGGTTTTTAAATAATGATAGGGTTTTATATGTTTTTAATATTAGATTTGTTCCACTGTTATATTGTTTTTATTGCTGTTGTGAGCCGCCCCGAGTCTTCGGAGAGGGGCGGCATACAAATCAGTTAGATAGATAGATAGATAGATAGATAGATAGATAGATAGATAGATAGATAGATAGATAGATAGGAATAGTAGGAATAGGAAGAAGAAGAATAAAACAGAACAGTTGGAAAGGGACCTTGGAGGTCTTCTAGTCCAACCCCCTGCTCAGGCAAGAAATCCTATATCAGTGATGGTGAACCTTTTTGGCACCGAATGCCCAAATTGGAACAGGCGGGCATGTGTGTGTGTGCTGGAGGGGTGAAAACCCAAAAACCAGCTGGCTGGGCACACGCACATGCCTGATTTTGGGCCTTTTGGGGGAGGGTGTTTTCAGGCCATTTTGGGAACCAATTTTTGGACTGTTTTCAGGCTGTTTTTGGAGGCGTCTTTCCATTGGAGTGCCAAAAATGACCGGAAAATGCCCCCCACCCCCAAAGGCTTAAAAATTGGCCTGAAATACAGCCTGTTATATTTTGCTGTTTTTTTGCCATTTTCCTGTGCTGTGGCGGCGCCGCGGAAACCATAAGAGGTGCTGGCAATGGCACACACATGCCCACAGAGAAAGCTCCGTGTACCACCTCTGGCACATGTGCCATAGGATTGCCATCATGGACATGGTCTATTTCAGACAAATGGTTGTCCAGTCTCTTCTTAAAAACCTCCAGTGTTTACTTGTGCTTCACAGTGCATAATAACAATAATTTATTAGATTTGTATGCCTCCCCTCTCTCTTTTTATTTGATAAAAAAACCAAACAAACAAACAAATAAATAAATAAAATAACTAATTTATTAGATGTAAGTTGGGTAGTTAAGGGAGCATAGTATCTAATGCCTAAAGAGTTTTAAACAGTTACATGTTAAAAATAATTACAAATGTTTCCCTTTGTCATAGAAACATAGAAGACTTGTGGCAGAAAAAGACCTCATGGTCCATCTAGTCTGCCCTTATACTATTTTCTGTATTTTATCTTAGGATGGATATATGTTTATCCCAGGCATGTTTAAATTCAGTTACTGTGGATTTACCAACCACGTCTGCTGGAAGTTTGTTCCAAGGATCTACTACTCTTTCAGTAAAATAATATTTTCTCATGTTGCTTTTGATCTTTCCCCCTCCTTTGTCCCTGCAAAGGAGCCCTTATTTTCCCATGCTTTTGTGACTTTTCTTCCATCATTATCCTGTGGGAAATCCAAGTTTGTTTGTTTGTTTGTTTGTTTGTTTGTTTATTTATTTATTTATTTATTTATTGGATTTGTATGCCGCCCCTCTCCGCAGACTCGGGGCGGTTCACAACAACAATAAAAACAATGTATCACAAATCTAATATTAAAAAGTCTCTAAAAACCCCTTATTTTAAAAAAGCAAGACATACAGCAAATTGCGATACTGGGTTCAGCTATTGGGTTCCTACCTGGATGGGGGAGGGGAGGGAGACAGCGTTGCGGTAGTGAAAATGGAGGTGAGCGATGGGTCCACGTGTGCGTTCGAGCGAGATTTTCCTTCTGTGTTGCATAGGAAGAAAAATCTTGCGAGAGGACATGCACACTCGCAAGATTCCAGCGATTTTTGGTGATTTTTTTTTACTTTTGCAGATCGGAGCAAAAGTTATTTATTTATTTTTATTATTTATTATTATTTATTATTTATTATTTAGATTTGTATGCCGCCCCTCTCCACAGACTCCGCAAATTTGCTTCTTGTGTGATTTTGGCGACATTTGCTGATTTTATTTGCTTCTGTGCATGTGCAGAAGCAAAAATAAAATGGTGAAAATTGCCAAAATCTCATGCTCATATGTATACTCACACAAAATTTGACTTCCTACATATGCGCGGGAAGCAAATCCCGTTCTGACGCGCACGCATCGGGGTCTCAGGTAACTCCGCGAGAAGCACACCGGTAGCGGCCATAATTGCAATCCACCCCTGTCCGTGTCCCCCCATGGAGGTGCACCTCACTATTAGGTGGCACAGCAGGTAGAGTGCAGTACTGCAGGCCACTAAAGCTGACTGCTAGATCTGAAGGTCAGCGGTTCAAATCTCATCACCGGCTCAAGGTTGACTCAGCCTTCCATCCTCCTGAGATGGGTAAAATGAGGACCTGGATTGTGGGGGCAATATGCCAGCTCTGTTAAAAAGTGCTATTGCTAACATGTTGTAAGCCGCCCTGAGTCTAAGGAGAAGGACCTCGATTGACCTCTCCAGGTTCCTAAGAGGCCAGTAAGGGGCGTACATAAGTGTACTGGTGTGCCTTTTGTCCCCTGTCCAATTGTCTTTCCTTTCTCTCACTTATCATATATATTTTCTTTCTTTCATATATCCTCTCCTCTAAGTTCACTTTACCCTTATATATATTACTACATGTCTATTTTTCTTCCTATGTATTTGTGTATTGGACAAATGAATGAATGAATAAATAAATAAATAAATAAATAAATATAAATAAATAAGGGTGGCATTATAAAATCAAATCAAATCACATAAATACATAAATAAAATACTGTATTTGAGAAAAACTGGACTAGATAAACCTTGAGCCACCCCGAGTCTTTGGAGAGGGGCAGCATACAAATCTAATACATTGTTATTAATTATTATTATTATTATTATTATTGAACCCTGTTCATTTCATTGAGGTGGCTGCATCGTGGGCCTTATTTAGTGATGCCTCTTAATCCAAGTGAAAGCCTCCAAGTTCAGAGCAAGGTAGACGGGGGGAGTCAATGGTTTTAATGAACTGATCCCTAGAAAACATCATCTGCTGTTCCTAGAGCTGGGCTCCAGTCCTCTCCGATCAGTGGCAAAGGATATGAGACAGGAAAATATATCGAGAGAGGGTGAGAGCATAGAGAATGACTTTGAACAGCAGAAAGGTTGAGCTGCTAAGGTCAGATTAGAAGGGCCTGGAGCCAGGCCAAGAATGCAAGGTGAGTAAACATGTCAAAGAAGCCCCTCCCAAGTTCACATGGAGATAAAGTGAGGAAGGTGGAAGCACGTTGAGACTTGGGAAGGTTCTATTGCTTACAGCTGTTCCAATAACTGTGATTCTGATCTACATGGCTATAGGACAGTGATAGCGAACCTTTTTCCCCCCCCTCAGGTGCCAAAAGGGCCCATAATGCAATGCCTTCCCCCCTGCTCTGCCCCCACATGTGTAGGCCTCACTGAAGCCTCCGTATTTTCACTAGGCCCGTTGGATCATTTTTCTCCCTACCCAGGCTTCAAGAAAGCCTCTGGAGTCTGAGGAGGCTTGAAATGGTCTCCCTTGCCCTCTGGAAGGCCGGAAATCAGCTGGTCAGAGTGCACATGTGGCAAGGCAATGCATTGCATGCCATTATTATTATTATTATTATTATTATTATTATTATTATTATTATTATTATTATTATTTATTAGATTTGTATGCCGCCTCTCTCCGAAGACACGGGGCGGCTCACAACAATAAAAACAATATTATAACAAAACAAATCTAATATTAAAAGAAGCATATAAAACCCTATCATATACAGTGATCCCCCGGTTATTGCGTTCCCGACCATTGCGAACAGGCTAATTTGCGATTTTTCAACCCGGAAGTCAAAACACCATCTGCGCATGCGTGCCCTTTTTTCTATGGGCATGCATGCGTAGATGGCGCCGGGCAGATCAGCTGCTGGGCGGCTTCCCTGGGTCTTCCCCCTCTTGCTGGCGGGAGGGCGAAGCCCCCCCCAGCACCCGCTCGCCCGCCATTCGCCCGGCCACCCGCCGTTCGCCGCTCGCCCGCCATTCGCCCGGCCACCCGCCGCTCGCCGCTCACCCGCCCTTCGCCCGGGAAGTTCGCCAGGAGTCAGCGGAGAAGCGGCGCGCCTGTTTTAAAACGATCGGAGCCGGCCTGGGAGGGTTTTCCAGCAACCCCCGAGCCCCCAACCCGGGCTCGGGGGTTGCTGGAAAGCCCCCCCAGGCCGGCTCCGATCTTTTAAAACAGGCGCGCCGCTTCTCCGCTGACTCCTAAAGCGGGGAAGTTCGCCAGGAGTCAGCGGAGAAGCGGCGCGCCTGTTTTAAAACGATCGGAGCCGGCCTGGGGGATCGGAGCCGGCCTGGGGGGATTGGAGCCGGCCTGGGGGGGCTTTCCCTTTCAGGGCGGGCGGGGCGCGGCAGCAGCGAGGAGTTTGCGGGGGCGGCGGGGAAACCCCAATCTTCGGCTCCTCGCTGCTGGGAAGTAAAAACACCATCTGCGCATGCGCAGATGGTGTTTTTACTTCCGCAGCGCTACTTCGCGAAAACCCGCTCGTTGCGGGGGGTCCTGGAACGGAACCCCCGCAATGATCGGGGGATCACTGTATTTAAAAAACCAAACAGCACATTCATACCAAACATGAAACAAAATATAAAGAAGCCTGGGGGGAAAGGTGTCTCAACTCCCCCATGCCTGGCGGTATACGTGAGTCTTGAGTAATTTACGAAAGACAAGGAGGGTGGGGGCAGTTCTAATCTCTGGGGGAAGTTGATTCCAGAGGGCCGGGGCCACCACAGAGAAGGCTCTTCCCCTGGGGCCCGCCAAACGACATTGTTTAGTCGATGGGATCCGAAGAAGGCCAACTGTGGGACTTTATCGGCCGCTGGGATTCGTGCGGTAGTAGGCGGTTCCGGAGGTACTCTGGTCCAATGCCATTAGATATGGCTCTGTGTGCCAACTGTGGCACTCGTGCCATAGGTTTGCCATTACGGCTACAGGAGATGACCAAGACGTGCCTGAGGGTGGGGTCAAATATGACATTAATTTAGAGCCGTGATGCCGAACCTATGGGTCGGCATACAGACCCCTCTCTGTGGTTACGCATGCTGTCGCCAGTTGCTCTTCTGGTTTCTGGTGCACTGACTGGCTGGTCTTTGAGTTTCCAGCACTTTGGCACACGCATGTATGCATGAACATTCCAGTTTGGGTTTAGAGTAGTGATGGAGAACCTACGGCACGGGTGCCACAGGTGGCACGCGGAGCCATTTTTTGTTGGCACGCAAGCCATTCTGCGACACCGCTTTCTGCCGCATGAATCCCAGCAGCCAGTTATGTCCCACAGAGTTGGCCTTCTCCAGGTCCCATTGACTAAACAATATCGTCTGGTGGGACCCAGGGGTAGAGCCTTCTCTGTGGTGGCCCCGACCCTCTGGAACCAGCTCCCCCCAGGGATCAGGACTGCCCCCACCCTCCTTGCCTTTCGTAAACTTCTTAAAACCCATCTCTGCTGTCAAGCATGGGGGAACTGAGACATCCCCCCCTTGCCTATGTAGTTGTATGTATGATATGTTTGTGTGTATGCTTTTTTATATATTGGGGTTTTTAGGCTTTTTAATGTAAAATTGTTATTTTAAACTTTAATGTTAGATTTGTTTCTGTATATTGTTTTTATCATTGCTGTGAGCCGTCCCGAGTCTGCAGAGAGGGACGGCATACAAATCTAATTAATAATAATAATAATAATAATAATAATAATAATAATAATAATTCCCTAGCTCAGCTCCAATGTGCATGTGTGTGTCGGCCAGATGATTTTTGGCTTGCACAGAGGCTCTGGAAGGGCGTTTTTGGCTTCCATAGAGCCTCCAGAGAAATGGAGGAGGGCGTTTTTACCCTCCCAGGCTCCAGGGAAGCCTTTGGAGCCTGGGGAGAATGAAACATGAGCCTACTGGGCCCGCCAGAAGTTGGGAAACAGGCCATTTCTGGCCTCTAGAGGGCGTCCAGGGGGTGGGGGAAGCTGCTTTCACCCTCTCCAGGCATTGAATTATGGGTATGGGCACTCGCGCATGTGCGATAGTGCATACCCATGCTCTTTCGGCACCTAAGGGAAAAAAGGTTCACCATCACTGGTTTAGAGTCTCTAATGCCCCTGTAATGCCTCATTTCTAGGCTGCATTAACACAGGGATGGAATCAAGATCACGTGAAGTGTTAATACCACTTTATAAGGCCTTGGTAAGGCCACTCTTGGAATACTGCATTCAGTTTTGGTCGCCACGATGCCAAAAGGATATTGAGACTCTGGAAAGAGTGCAGAGAAGAGCAACAAAGATAATTAAGGGATTAGAGGTTAAAACATATGAAGAATGGTTGCTAGTTTAATGAAAAGAAGGACCAGACGATAGGAGTCTTCCAGTATCTCAGGGGTTGCCACAGAGAAGAAGGAGTCAAACTATTTTCCAAAGCACCTGAGGGTAGAACAAGAAGCAATGGGTGAAAACTAATCAAGGAGAGAAGTAGCTTAGAACTAAGGAGAAATTTCTTGACAGTTAGAACAATTAACAGTGGAACGGCTTGCCTCCAGAAGTTGCGAATGCTCCAACACTGGAAGTTTTTAAGCAGATGTTGGACAACCATCTGTCTGAAATAGTGTAGGGTTTCCTGCCTAAGCAAGGGGTTGGACTTGAAGATCTCCAAGGTCCCTTTCAACTTTGTTGTTGTTGTTTTGATTGTTGTTGTTGATGATGATGATGATGATGATGAGTAGTAGTAACAGTAGTAGTAGTAGTAGTAGTAGTAGTAGTAATAGTAGTAGTAGTAAGAGACCTAAGTCCTAATCCCCTTGAAGTCTGTTGACTCTTACCTGGTGCCAATTTGCCTTGTCCAGATTCTTATGTAGTAGTAGTATGAAATAAACCTTGTAGTATGTTTAAACTCTATCTTAGCTTCCGACTTTTTGCTCCTGACAATGGCATTGGTTTTTTCATCTGGTCTACCTGGTATTGCTGATACTAGATTGCCTACACAAATCGGTACAAGATAGTCTATACAGGTGTTGTTCCTTAAGCGGATTACAATGTGACCTGTTTTGCAATCTTTTCATGGCAATTGTTTAGCAACGATGTTACAATCTTTTTTTGGGGGGTGGCAGTCAATAAGTGAATATTTAAGCCAATCCATTGTTTGCTATGGGACTTTTTTTTGCCAGAAACCAGATAAACACCAATTTCCAGCAAAAAAATAGGGTGACATGTGGTCACAACTGCAGGATGCTGTAAACTAGTGACCACCAATTGGTGGTCCATGGACCATTGGTGGTCCATGAGAAAATTTTGGTGGTTTGCAGAAAAATTATTTGCATTTTTTATATTGCACTAAATTAGGGGTCCTCAAACTACAGCCCCTGAGCTTTGGGCAAAGGCTGGAGGGAAGCACTGCTGGTGGTAAAGAACCAGAGGTCCTTGTTCCAGGGGAATTGTATCATGGCCTGGAACAGGCTGACCATCTCAGCCCGTTGAGCCTCCAGATGCCGGTACCTGGCCTTGGACTCCTGCAGGTCTTCCTTCTGCTGGAAAGCCTATGCTTGTAGTCCTCACTGAGGTGCTTCCGCTGAACCTCCTTCTCAGTCAGATCCAATTTGAACTGACCCAGCTATTTTGCAAACTCTTTCTCATAGTGGCCTCTTAGCTCCAACAACGGCTTCCTACTGGGGTCCTAAGGAGCCTGGGTGAGCAGACGAGGAGGGGCTGGGAGGGGAGGGGTGAGTAAAGGCCAGTGAGGCACCCCTGGACATGAGTGACATCAAGTTGGCCATGACTACCTAGTCATGCCCAGTCAGCCGGTCATTAGGCAGATCATATTAGTAGTCCTGGAGATTTAAAATTATTAATTTAGTGGTCCCTGAGGTTCAAAAGGTTGGTGACCCCTGCTGTGAATAGTAGTAAATGCGGGCCAGTTGGCCACTCTCTGAATTTTGATCATTTATTTATTATTTACTATTTATTTATTAATTATATTTATATGCCACCCAATTCCTGAAGGAGTCTGGGCGGCTTCCAACAAATAAAAACATCCCGCTATATAGAGCGCTGGTGAGACTACATTTGGAATGCTGTGTTCAGTTCTGGAGACCTCACCTACAAAAAGATATTGAGAAAATTGAACGGGTCCAAAGACGGGCTACAAGAATGGTGGAAGGTCTTAAGCATAAAACATATCAGGAAAGACTTAATGAAGTCAATCTGTATAGTCTGGAGGACAGAAGGGAAAGGGGGGACATGATTGAAACATTTAAATATGTTAAAGTGTTAAATAAGGTCCAGGAGGGAAGTGTTTTTAATAGGAAAGTGAACACAAGAACAAGGGGACACAATCTGAAGTTAGTTGGGGGAAAGATCAAAAGCAACATGAGAAAATATTATTTTACTGAAAGAGTAGTAGATCCTTGGAACAAACTTCCAGCAGACGTGGTAGATAAATCCACAGTAACTGAATTTAAACATGCCTGGGATAAAGATATATCCATCCTAAGATAAAAATACAGTAATACCTTGTCGTACGAACTTAATTGGTTCTGGAAGGAGGTTCGTAAGGCGAAAACTTCGTAAGACGAAACAATGTTTCCCATAGAAAACAATGTAAAAGCGATTAATGCTTGCAAGTGGGGGGAAAAATCGCAAAATGGTGCACCACTGGGCGCCGTTGCCTGGCTGTCACCTTTTGAAACAGCCAGGGGGCTTCTCGGCGTTCTCCCGAACCCGAACATTTGCCGAACCTTTTGGGTTCGGGTTTGGGAGGCCGCCGCAAAGCGCCGCCACCCACCTGTCACCTTCTGAAACAGCTGGGGGGCTTCTCGGCGTTCTGAACGCCGAACCTGGAAGTTCAGCAAAAGTTCAGGTTCAGGTTCGGATTCCGGAGGTCTCCGAGAAGCGCCCAGCTGTTTCAGAAGGTTACAGCCAGGCGGCGGCACCCAGCAGAGCGCTGTTTTTGCGATCGGCGTCATTGTTTTCGGCCGATCTGGAGGCTGAAATGGAGGTGGAGAATCCCAATAGGGAATTCCATGGTCGGAGCTTTGACGTCACAAAGACGTCCTTCCTGGAGGCCACGTTTAACTAAATGAATGGTTGTAAATCCAGGACTACCTGTAAAGTATATGCACCAAGACAAATTCCTTGTGTGTCCAATCATACTTGGCCAATAAAAAAATTCTATTCTATTCTATTCTAATTGGGTTTTGTGGATATGGATCGATGGGTTATAACAATCCAGCTCCAAGAAAGAAAATGTATTGATCAAGCAAATATGCCAAGTTCTCTCTTGTCTCCTTTTGATTTTCCAGGTGTTCCACTACCGAAATGCCTCTTCCCTTGCCCTCCCACGTCAGCCCATACCATCGTTGGCCCATACCATGAGCCAGTACCTGCGTTCCCTGGAGCCCCTGGTGAACCCTAAAGACCTGGAGCAGACGCGGCAGCTGGTGGCAGCCTTTGAGGCCCCAGGCGGAGAAGGCGAGAGGCTCCAGGTGCGGCTGAAATGCAGGGCTGCCCGCATGGAGAACTGGGTAAGGAAGTGGAGCCCTGGGTGTGCAGTGGCTGGAATGCAGAATTGCAGGCAAACTCTGCCCACAGCCATTCAGTTCGATTCTGACTGAGCTGAAGGTTGACTCAGACTGCGATTTTATTTATTTATTTATTTACTTGTTTGTTTGTTTGTTTATTTACTTATTTATTTACTTATTTATTTACTTATCTATTTACTTATCTATTTACTTATCTATTTACTTATCTACTTATCTACTTATCTACTTACTTACTTACTTACTTACTTACTTACTTACTTACTTACTTACTTACTTACTTACTTACTTACTTACTTACTTACTTACTTACTAGATTTGTATGCCGCCCCTCTCCGTAGACTCGGGGCGGCTCACAACAGCAATAAAACAATTCATGACAAATCTAATAATTTAAAAACATTTTAAAAACCCCGTTATTAAACAGACATACACACAAACGTACCATACATAAATTGTATAGGCCCAAGGGAGATATCTCAATTGCCCCATGCCTGGCGACAAAGGTGGGTTTTAAGGAGTTTACGAAAGGCAAGGAGGGTGGGGGCAGTTCTGATCTCCGGGGGGAGCTGGTTCCAGAGAGTCGGGGCCGCCACAGAGAAGGCTCTTCCCCTGGGACCCGCCAAACGACATTGTTTAGTCGATGGGACCCGGAGAAGGCCAACTCTGTGGGACCTAATCGGTTCCTTCCGAGGCTGATTAAATGGGGACCCAGATGGTTGGGAACAACATGCTGATATTGTAAACTGCCCAGAGTGGCGTCCCACACCCCAGTAGCCTATTTGAAACCCAACTGTGCGAGTAGTAGGACCGGCATGCGTGTGTGTTCGAGCAATGGGGTTGACATATATGCACGGGCAGCTCAATAGTTGAGCTGTGTGTGCGTCTGTTCTGTGGCCCCCTTCCCCCCCCCAGTTTTGGCCAGCAAAGTTTTTCAGGAGTTCGTCTAGACCAGAGGTCCCCAACCTTTTTTGCACCAGGGACCGGCTTTCAGCTAGACCAGTTTTCCATGGCCCGGTGGGGGGGGGGGAGCTAGCTGTCAGCGGCGCCGTAAAAGGGGCGATCAAGAGAGGAATGGGTGAATGAATGGACGGAGGGTGGGAAGGAAGGAAGGAAAGAGGGAAGGTACAGGAACAGAAGAAGGGTGCAAAGAAGCAAAGAAAGGTGTGAAAGGGGAGAGTAAGAGAGGAAGGAGTGAAAGAAGGGAATGAGGGAGGAAAGAAGGGAGGAAGGAAAAGGAAAGCAAGAAATGGAGGGAGGAAAGGAAGGGAGGAAGGAAGAAAGAAGGAAAGAGGGAAGGTACAGGAACAGAGGAAGGAAGCAAGGAAACTTATGAAAGGGGAGAGTAAGAGAGGAAGGACTGGAGGGAGGGAGGGAAGAAGGTAGGAAGGAGAAAGAAAAGAAATAGAGGAAGGAAAGGTAAAAGAGAGAGAAAAAGAGCAAGAAAGAAAGAAAGAAAGAGAAAGAAAGAAAGAAAGGCAACTTCAAAGAAAGGCTCACTGAGCATCTCTCACTCTCTCTCTCTTTCTATCCCTCTTTCTTTCTTTCTCTTCCTTTCTCTCTCTCCTCTTCCTTTATCTCCTCTTTCTCTCCCCCCTCTCTCCCCCTTTCCCTCTCTCTTTCTCTCTCCCTCTCTTGCTATCTCTCCCCCTTTCCCTCTCTTTCTCCCTCTCTTTCTCTCTCTCCCCCCTCTCTCTTTCTCTCTCTCTCCCCCTCTTTCTCTCTCTTCTTCTCACTTTCTCTCTCTTGTTTTCTTTCTGTCTCTTTTGCTTTCTCTCTCTCTCACTCTTTCTCTCTTGTTTTGTTTCTCACGCTCTTTCTCTCTCTTGTTCTCTCTCTCTTGCTATCTCTTTCTCTCCCCCCCTTTCTCTCACTCTCTCTTTCTCACTTTCTCTCTATCTTGCTGTCTGTTGCTTTCACTCACTCTCGTTCTCTCTCCGTTCTTCTCAGCGGTGACGCGCGCACGCCCTGCCCGCCTCACATTTGCCGAGAGGACTTTCGCCCCGGGCTCTCAGCAAGGGGGTTTGCATGAGAGGCGGGGCCGGCGGAAGGTGATATTCAATGTCGGGGGCGCACGGGCGGTTTTGCGCGCGCTCCCTATCTCCCTGCTAGCCCACTCGGAATACGTATTCAAAATAAGAAAAGCCTTTGCCGGCGAAGGCTTTTCTTATTTTGAATACAGTATTCCGAGTGGGCTAGCAGGGAGATAGGGAGCGCGCGCAAAACCGCCCGTGCGCCCCCGACATTGAATATCACCTTCCGCCGGCCCCGCCTCTCATGCAGCCCCCTTGCTGAGAGCCCGGGGCGAAAGTCCTCTCGGCAAATGTGAGGCGGGCAGGGCGTGCGTTCCGGGTGCGGGAGGAGCTGCGGTGAAAGGCAGGAGGTGGCAGAGGAGCAGAGGGGGCAAATCGGGCGGGCGGTGGGCAGCGCGGAAAGGCCGAGGGGGCCCTGGCGCCGCGGACCGGCTGAAAACCCCCAACGGCCCGGTGCCGGTCCGCGGACCGGCGGTTGGAGACCCCTGGTCTAGACCAGTGGTTCTCAACCTAGGGGTCGGGACCCCTTTGGGGGTCGAATGACCGTTTTACAGGGGTCACCTAAGACCATGGGGGAAAAGACAAATTTTCCATGGTGTTAGCAATTAAAGCTTCTATTCTGGTGCCTTGGAACATATTTTTACATTCCGACCAATCAGGCGTTTACAGTATGGGTGTCCCTCTGATCTTCCTGCCAATCAGCTTAAAACTCTATTGGGAGAATTGGCGGTAGACTTATGGCTGGGGGTCACCACAACATGAGGAACTGTATTAAGGGGTTGCGGCATTGGAAAGGTTGAGAACCTCTGCTTTAGGGGGTTGAATGACCATTTCACAAGGGTCGGCTAAGACCAATATTTCATGGTGTTAGGAACTAAAGCTTGTATTCTGGTGCTTTGGAACATATTTTTATAATCCAACCAATCAGGTGTTTACAGTGGAGGTGTCCCCCTGACCTTCCTGCCAATCAGCTTAGCGCTCAAAAATCAAACTCAACAGAAATTGTTACAAACTGTTCCCCAGTGATTAATTATAATCTTCAATTGGTTGAGACGGTGCATCATAGGGCAACAATTTTTGAATCAACAGATCTCAGATGGGCTCTAAATTTTTGAATCAACGGATCTCAAATGGGTTATAAAAGACCCAGGACCTAGGACCCCCTTGGGATGGGAACTTGGCAAAGTTGTGGCTGCTTCAGTGCTACAGGTCTATCGTACTACTACAGTAAGCTGCAGTCATGTGTTTGTTATTTTCAGTACTCCCTGCAGGGTGGGTTTGATTTAAATCAAGTTAATTTAAATCACTAGTAAAAAGGCTTAATTTAAATCATAATTTTTAAAGAGCAACTGTCATCTCTGTCCCGCAGCAACTCCACCTCTGACCCGCTGTTGACTCGCCGACGGTCCCAATATTGCAGAATATATATAACCACATGCTACATAACTAAGCTCTGTTTCATGCTGAATAAACTAAATTATTAACAAACTATCTTTAGATAGATTTTATTTATTTATTTATTATTTTATTTATTTATTGGATTTGCATGCTTGCCCCTCTCTGTGGACTCAGGGCCGCTCACAAGAAACAAGGAATACATAATAAAACAATTTGATCCAATTAATAATAATTTATTAAAAAACTTAAAAACATCCTAAAAATTAAAAGATTCAGCTAACATTCACTCAATCAATAATTTATTCTAAACACATTCGTTGGTCTTTTATTAAAATAAATTTGATAATAAAAAGTTCTATTAAAATTTTAAAAACTGATTTAAATAAAAAAATCTGATTTAAATAAAAAAAATCTGATTTAAATAAAAAACCATCTATTTTTATCCACGCTAGTTCCTTGCTGGCTTCCCACAAGGAAAATCAATGGAGAAGCCAGTGGGAAGTCCAAAGTTCATTTATTTCTTATATTTATTTGCCACCTATTGCACTGTGGAATGCATCTGTGGCTGGCTTATAACATCATGAAACAGCAATATAAAGCAATTAGAACATTAAAACATGAAAAACGTTGACCATTAAAAGTTGCTCCTTCTGTTACTGCTTTTTTTTTTGCCTAGCTTCGGTCATTTTTGTTCCTCTGTTTAAATAAGGAAATATCTCTGAAACAATGAGTCACGGGTTGTCTAATTTGAATTAGACCATTGGACCTCCAAGTGTGGAAAAAAGCAAACATGATAATCTTACTAGACCTTGTTTTCAGTGTTCTTGTCCTTGTTGTTTTAATGACCCTTTGCGTCAGTGGGGAGCTGATAATTAATATTTTGGAGGAAAAATATTAAAGCTTTCTCTTGTTTTGGTCCACTGAAGCTGGACATTCCTTTCAGCGGGAAAGTAGAATGTTCAATCCATGCCTGACCGACTTTATTAATTATCCCAGCTGGATGTGGCACTAATGCAAAAATTCAGTTGATGCAGTTTATCCTATTTTTGGAGTTTAAGACACATCCTTTTCCACACTAAAAGAGGCTGAAAATTTGAGTGCGCCTTATACTGCAAATGTAGCTTTTACTAAGATGTTTTTTCATCCTTAACAAAGTGCTAACATGATCTTCCTGTGCTTTGCTAGCTAAGCGACTTTCTGAGAGGGGCTGCATACAAGTCTAATAAATTATTATTATTATTATTATTATTATTATTATTATTATTATTATTATTATTCCTTTGCCTGCTTTTTTCATTGCTTCTCCCACCGACATTCAGCTGAGCCTTTTTTCAGCCCTAACACGGTGCTAAAGAGTGAAGCAATCTTCTGTGCTTTGCTAGCTAAGCAATCTTCCCTTTGCCTACTTTTCTCATTGTTTCCCTCTCTGAAGAGAGAGGGGAAAATGAAGTGTTTTAGAAACTGTTTTTTATTTATTTTATTTATTTATTACTTAGATTTGTATGCCGCCCCTCTCCAAAGACTCGGGGCGGCTCACAACATGTAGAAACAAATCATAAGTAAACAGACAAATTTAAAAATATTTAAATATTTTAAAAACCCCATATTTTATATTTTATCCCCAACCAGGGGATAAAAAGCAAGCACATGCACTCAAAAAAACAGCAAACTAATGTGCTGAAGCTGACCAGACTAAGGACTAGCCAGATGAATGTTGATATAGTCCCCTCTTTATGTCTGGACTTTGGGAAAAGGTGTTATGTTTGTTTAAATGGTGTTGTGGTTGGCTCTGGCCCAGCTCCTGCCCCAAGGAATGTGGAGATGGATGTGGGGGAAACATCCATATGCCACAGGCCTGTTTTGCTCCCGATAGAATCTCCCAACGAAGGCTCCTCTGACGAAGGAAACGTGAGTGGCAGGGAAGAGGGGAGTTTGGCAGACAGACCAGGAGGAGATCAATCATCCTTATCATCCCTGGATTCTGAACAAGAACTTATGACGGACCCACGCATGCGTAAAGTGATGCATAGGAGAGAACAACTGAAGGATTATTACAGGAGATAAGTGAGGCCACCTGTGGTTGGGTGGGGCTGCTGTAATTAGTGCTACAGATAAAAAGAACAGCGTGCTGGTTTAGCCTTGTGGAAGTTTATCTGATTCATAGTTTCGTCAAGATCGTGGTTTGCTGTTTCCCTGTTCAAGACTGTGTGTGGACTTTATGGACTTTGGAATTGGACTCAATTTCCCAGTTACTGGGTGAGAAATTGGATTGCATTTAACCTGTGCCTTGTGTGTACCAGAAAATACCTTTGACATTTGAAAAGGGAGTTTTTTCTGCTTTTCTGTTGATAAAGACTTTTGGTTTTCGTTCTATTGTGTGGTGTGTGTCTTTCTGGACTAATTACCCTGTAATTACAGGCAGTTGGGACACGCGGGCAGAACAAATGGTACCTTTTTCTTTGTTTCCCTTCTGCCCCAGCAAAAATCCCTTTCACCTCTGATTATTGTATTTTAGTTTGCTGTCTTCACTTTGTTGTTTTTCCCCCTCTCTTTTCTTTCTTATTGCACACACATGATAGCGCGTTATGTGCCCATTTGTTTAGAATGTTTTTATTGTTAGGAAACGAACCCTTTTCTTGGCATAGTTACTTTGGTGTTGAACCTGTGTATTTTGTGGGTTTGCTTTTTGATTGAAAGCTGTTTCTTTTAACTTTCACATTGAGAGCTTGAATTACTAACAGTGAATACCTGATGGGCAGATTATTTCCCCCCCTATTTTCCTCCCCCAAAATTTGCACTCTGGTGCGTCTTACACTCTGCTGTATACAATTTTATGTTTTAAGCCAAAAAACATGGCATGTTTTTTTGTATTCCCTCCCCTTGGAATTTGCAAATATAAATTCCTTGATGCAGAAACTTGCACTCTGCAAAAAAAAAATGGCTTTATGCATTGCTTAAAAAGTTTTCACATATTTTAAATTTCTTGCTGCTCAATTATATATGCTGTATGTATGGCTTTATTTATCTACCAACAACATTTGTTGGCTGCCCCCATGTGGCCAGTTCAGAGTAGTGTACATCAGCAAACAGATAACAGGATATTTTTCAATGATGGAAAACAACTGAAAACTCATTACCCGAACAATAAACAAGCACAAAACGAGATAAGCTACTCTAATCACTCGGAAATAAGAACATTTTTTAAAGAGCCATCCTGAGCACAAGGGATTATTCCTTAATTATGGGGCTGTCAGCATGAAAGCCCAGCTCTTGTCTTCTTACCGAAAAAACACTGATAAAAGAAATGCATTTTTTTTCATTACACCCAAAAGGCAAAACCCTATTTGGTAAGTCAGTCCCTACTATATCCGTGTGCAGAGGAATTCTGACCTATACACCCCCATATTTACATTATTGTACAAGGGTCACCCAGAAAGTAATGCACCACCTTTTCTTAATGAAACTTGCACACAAGAAATTATTATTATTATTATTATTATTATTATTATTATTATTATTATTATTAATTAGATTTGTATGCCGCCCCTCTCCGCACTCATCAAAGAATGATGTTTTTCTATACTCCCTATGTTTCCATGTAATCTCCATCCCATTCTATGGCCTTCCTCCAGCAAGACACAAGGGTGTGTATGCCCTGTTGGTTCTACACCTTTTTGTTCTAAACGGAAGTCTCCCCTTCCAATTCTGGAGCTGACCGGAAGTCCAGTTCACCCATCATAGAGTTTCCTCCTAGCACAACATCCTTTTTCCTCTGCATGTCCTAACCGAAAGCCCTATCAATTGTGGAGCTGACCAGAAAATCCGCCCCTTACCATAGAGTGTCTTCCTGGCACGCCCTGCTTCCCTCTCACCCCAAAACTCTGAAGCTCTTCTCAAAATTGTGGTGTCGGCCGGCGAGAGGGAACCACAGCAGAGGGTTGAAAGAGCCACATGTGGTTCCAGAACTGCAGCTTGCTGATTCCTGCCATAAACCTTCCTCACTCCTCCGCGCATTGTGACGATTGATTGACGACATTCATATTCTAACCTTATCTAATTCATTCTAGATCAGAGACTGGTGGATTCAGACAGCCTACTTGGAGAATCACCTTCCCCTGGTAGTTCACTCAAGCCCAGCTGTTGTCCTGCCCAAGCAGGATTTCAATGACTGGAGAGGACAATTGAGGTGAGACATCTGGTGTGGGATTTTAACCAATGTTCCATATATGCTTCCCCCCCCCCCTCCCCCAACAAAATACGGGACATTTTTGGAATGCATTGGCCTATTTTTAAGATCTTCAGGGTCATCTTATTTTATGGTAGGGGCTCTGTGGTTGTAACATGACTTAGAAGTTTGTTCAGCAAATTGGGTGAGCCGGCCAATTAGGTTTCCAAATGATGGTTGATGGTTTACCATGTGGCAAAAATGTAGCCAGTTGTGGCTCCCATCAGCCCATGTGTAGCATGTCAACATCTCAAGATATGGCCGTGAATTTATTATTTTTTTAATTGAGCTGGTTTCAAGCATACAAATCAGAGATTCCTACTCTAGCCCATCATTAAAATGAAAAGGGATGAAAGAATGGCTTGAGAAAAATGTCCATGTGTCCCCAAGGTACATTAAGGCATCTGTAGAACGGAATGGGACAACTTGTCACAGCCAATTGAATAGAATAGAGTGGAGTGGATGTTGGAGTAACGTTGGAGGAGTAACGTTGGAGGAGCCGGGGTGGCGCCGCAGGTAGAGTGCTGTACTGCAGGCCACTGAAGCTGACTGTAGATCTGAAGGTCAGCGGTTCATATCTCATAATCGGCTCAAGGTTGACTCAGCCTTCCATCCTTCCGAGGTGGGTAAAATGAGGACCCGGACTGTGGGGGCAATAGGCTGGCTCTGTTTAAAAAGTGCTATTGCTAACATGTTGCAAGCCGCCCTGAGTCTAAGGAGAAGGGCGGCATAAAAATTGATTAAAATAAATAAATAAAAATAAATTTGCAGAAACTAGCCCACCCAGATAGCCAAAGCAGCTCGCCAACCTACCTCAGACCATTTTCTTAGGAAAAATATTTACTTCTTCTGTAGCAAACCTACACTAACTATTTACACTGTAGCTATTTCTCTCTAGAAGTTACTATTCAAAATACTCACAATTCTCTATCTACTATTTTCAGTTACAGTATTCAGCTACAAATCTTCAGCCACCCCAAGCACACTAATTCACAAGCCACTCTAAACCATACTAAGCCACAATACCGCCAAGCCAAGCCACACCTATGCAAAGGTGCATTATGTATATATACTTTTGTCAGTCAATCAGATTACATTACAATCTGCATATTCAACGTGACTAAGCAGTTTTACATTGTTAAAGTCATTACAATAGTTACAATTCTTGTCTTTGCAATTTGGATTATTATATCAGGTAGGCCCCAATCCTGACAGTGGAGAGGAATAGGAATAGGAATGGAACACAACACAACACAACAGAATAGAAACATAGAAGACTGACGGCAGAAAAAGACCTCATGGTCCATCTAGTCTGCCCTTGTACTATTTCCTGTATTTTATCTTACAATGGATATATGTTTATCCCAGGCATGTTTAAATTCAGTTACTGTGGATTTACCAACCACGTCTGCTGGAAGTTTGTTCCAAGGATCTACTATTCTTTCAGTAAAATAGTAGTAGATCCTTGGAACAAACATCCAGCAGACGTGGTTGGTAAATCCACAGTAACTGAATTTAAACATGCCTGGGATAGAATCATAGGGTAGGGTCGGAGAGTATAGGATAAGAATTAGGATAGGATAACAGAATAAAATAGTAGCATTGGAAGGGACCTTGGAGGACATCTAGTCTAACCTCCACACCATTTCGGACATATGGTAGCCATCTCTTCTTGAAAGCTTCCAGTGATGAAGCTCCCACAATTCTTGAAGGCAAAGCTGTTCCCTTTGGTTGATTGTTCTCACAGTCAGAAAACTCACTGCGAGACATGGCCAAGTTACCATGGGACAACTTAGAACATAGAAACGTAGAAGACTGACGGCCAGAAAAAGACCTCATGATCCATCTAGTCTGCCCTTATACTATTTTTTGTATTTTATCTTAGGATGGATATATGTTTATCCCAGGCATGTTTAAATTCAGTGACTGTGGATTTACCAACCACATCTGCTGGAAGTTTGTTTCAAGCATCTACTGCTCTGTCAGTAAAATAATATTTTCTCATGTTGCTTTTGATCTTTCCCCCCAACTAACTTCAGATTGTGTCCCCTTGTTCTTGTGTTCACTTTCCTATTAAAACACCTTCCCTCCTGGACCTTATTTAACCCTTTAAATGTTTTTGATCATGTCCTCCCTTTTCCTTCTGTCCTCCAGACTATACAGATTGAGTTCATTTTTCCTGGTACGTTTTATGCTTAAGACCTTCTACCCATTCTGTAGCCCGTCTTTGGACCCGTTCAATTTTGTCAATATCTTTTTGTAGATGAGGTCTCCCAGAACTGAACACAGTACTCCAAATGTGGTCTCACCAGCGCTCCTATATAAGAGGATCACAATCTCCCTCTTCCTGCTTGTTATACCTCTAGCTATGCAGCCACTTGCTTTTCCTACGCCCGACCACACTGCTCACCCATTTTGAGACTGTCAGAAATCACTACCCCTAACTTGCTGGAGGACAATTTAATAATTCTATTAAATTACACAGGTCTACAAAAATAATTTTTGTTATCATCGCCATTGACCTTGTACTTTTCTGAATAATTTTTTGTTCTGATTTCAAAAATGCATATAGTTTTTCTGCAGCAGGTATAGTTTCCATGGAGCAGCATCATTATTATAAGGTATAGGAAATATACTGGTGACATTAAGAAAGCAGTAATTACCACATATATTGAAAATGTAGAAATAACATAATAACAAAAATGCTTCTACACCAGAAACCTTATGTGATAGAGCAAAACTAAGCATATTTTTGGAATCAGCACATCAAACTCCAGACATATTACCTTTGCTGATTATTTTTCTGTGTTGACCAGTGTTATTTAAAATCAATACATATTTTTTTTAATGTTTATCATTGACATTTTATTCTCTCCCCTCCTTTTGCATCCTTTCTTTCATTGTCATATTCCTCCATTTTTTTTAATTGTAGGGGAACTGTCATCCTGCATTGAGTTGGTTGCAGTAAATTGTCACAGATCCCTATAGAGCAGTGTTTCCCAACCTTGGCAACTTGAAGATATTTGGACTTCAACTCCCAGAATTCCCCAGCCAGCAGATGCTGGCTGGGGAATTCTGGGAATTGAAGTCCAAATATCTTCAAGTTGCCAAGGTTGGGAAACACTGCTATAGAGGTCATCTGAGGTCCTCAAAGGATGAGGTTCAAGCCCCAACCTCTGAAACGGAGGTCCTCATTATTAATGCAACACACTAATCCAGACTAAAGGAGTGAACCGGCACTAGCCAATCACCAGCAGGAATCACAACAGAGACAATAGGTCTGGAGTGCGCACTGAACACAAATTGCTTTGAAGCTGGGGAGCATTGTTTGAAGAGCTCTTTATCCAAAGACACATCAAGCTGAGCCTGGCGTAAGATGAAGGGCAATTTAAAACTTGCGTGGGTGGCCAGTCGAACAGAGATCACTCCCCATAAGTACACCTCTGGCTGGCAGCTGCTGGAAAGGGGTGTGGCTTAATGAGTCTCCTTAACTGGATTGTTGGAGAGGAACAAGTGTGGGGGTATAGCTCAGCGGTAGAGCATTTGACTGCAGATCAAGAGGGTCCCTGGTTCAAGTCCGGGTGCCCCTTATTTTAGGGGGAAAGGGAGTGTTTGAACTTCTAGGTCAGCAGCCCCAACCTTTTGGGGACTATCCCAAAAGGTGCTTTTTTCATGAGGCAACTGGACTTTCTGGGTTCTTTTTTTTGAAGATGCTTTGCTTCTCATACAAGAGCTTCCTCAGTTTTATACTCCTTTCAGACAGCTTGGTCATATTTGAATCTTTTTAGAGCAGGTGTGTCAAACTTGATTAAATTGAGGGCCGCATCAGGGTTGCGGAGGCCGGGGTGGGTGTGGCCAGGGTAGCTGTGCCCAGTTTGATGTCACTCATGTCAAGGGCACCTGTGGGGAACCGAGTGCTCTGTCAGCAAAAATAGGTTTCCGAGCTGCATTTTTGGCTGTAACGCCTCCTGCGGCCTTCTGCCAGCAAAGACCTGAGCTCCGGAGGGCCTCACACAGCCCTCCTGGGCTCTGTTTTTGCTGGCAGAGGTACTGTGGGCCAGGCCTTCACTGTTTCCAGGATGGCTGAAATGGGCCAGATCTAAGCACCCTATGGGCCAAATCTGCCCCCAGGGCCTTGAGTTTGACACCCAATTTACAGGATTGTTGGAGCACCTGTGGGACAACCATGACCTAGATCAGTGTTTGCCAACCTTGGCCACTTGAAGATCTTTGGACTTCAACTCCCGGAATTCTGGGAGTTGAAGTCCAGATATCTTCAAGTGGCCAAGGTTGGGAAACACTGACCTAGATGACTAAGAATCTCTACAGACTTTTAGCTATACAATTTGGGATGAATACCCTTTGAGTGGGTGTGGGAGTAGGAATGGATTTCCAGAGGGAAAAATTGCAGATTACAGGAACCGGGAGCACTATTCAGGTGACCTTGAGGACAGAGATAAACCTCCAAGTGCTTCTCACACACACACACACACACACACACACACACACACACACACACACAAAAGGATGGAAATTGCCATCTGTCTGCAACAAATATAAACCTTTCTGGTCCCCACTATCCTGTCAGAGCTGAAGAAATTTCTTGGATGAGAAGCGAAACATCTTCAAAGGAAAAAAAACAAGGAAGTCCAGTTGCCTCCTGAAAAAAGCACCTTTGGGACATCTATGACCTAGATCAGTGTTTCCCAACCGTGGCCACTTGAAGATATCTGGACTTCAAGTCCCAGAATTCCCCAGCCAGCATTCGCTGGCTGGGGAATTCCGGGAGTTGAAGTCCAAATATCTTCAAGTGGCCAAGGGTGGGAAACACTGACCTAGATGACTGAGAATCTCTACAGGCCTCTTGAGCACTAGGGACTAGTTCCACAGAGAGGGGTTTTTCAATGGAGTGGAGGGGTTGTGGTTTCACGTGCTGCCTGCATCCCATGGATGGGGCTTTGCATGTTTGTGAGGCCTGGTTTCTGGCGTGCCGCAGCGTGGTGCCAGTCCACAGACGAGTCTACGGAGAGGGGCAGCATACAAATCCAATAAATAAACAAACAAACAAACAAATTGGGGAACCCTGTTCTATGCCACCAAAATCAGTGGAAAATACCGTGTTTCCTCAAAAATAAGCCATTCCCAGATAATAAGCCAGCCCCCGAAAATAAACCCTCCAAAAAAATATTTAAACACCTGCATATCTGGTCCTTGCCATTTCCTCCGGTTAGAGTTAAGGAGACAGAATTGGAAATCAGGTAAGACGGCAAGAGGAGTCCAATCTTGCTCCACGCACCCTGAAATTATGAGACCTCCCCGAAAATAAGGCCAAGCGCTTATTTCGGCGATCAAAAAAATGTAAAGGGTCTTATTTTTAGGGAGACACTGTAAATATTGAGACTGTTCTCCAAGACTAAGGTCTTAATTTGTCATTCTTAGTTATTGGGGGTAGGCGTTGGTTGCTTGCCAAGCAAGAGATGCCATTCTCGTCTACACCCACTTCTTGGGAAAGAAGGAATATATTTCTGATTTAAACTATTTGGATGTGAGGGTTGGTTGATAAGAAATATAAGGATTGGATTGAAAAGGAATTAAAAATATTTTTTGAAATTAATAAAACATCAGACACTACTCCACAGAATTTATGGGACACAGTTAAAGCGTATATAAGAGGTTTAACAATATCTTATACAGCAAAACATAATAAGGAAAAGAAATTAGAGTACTTACAATTAACAAACGAACTAAAACAATTAGAATCTTTATCGCAGCAACATATCAAGAACAGAGATCTAAAGAAAACACGGAGGACTTTTAAACAGCAGGGAATGTGTTGTGAAATTTACTTTCCTCTGTTTAGACCAGAGGTCTCCAAACTTGGCCACCTGTGGACTTCAACTCCCAAAATTATCCAGCCAGCATAAATTTCCTCCAGAGCAGCAGGCAACCTGGGAATTTTTTTTTCTCTTTCACATTTTTTGGGTGCTTCATTTTTTGTGCGGCTTAGGAGACGCTGGAGAAAGTTACTAGAAGGTGAAAAGATTTCTCCATAAGCAGTGTCTTTCCCATCCCCTCTTTGAGCATCATCAAAGCATTAGAAGAGCCGTGGGAGGGTGGCGCAGTGGTTAGAGTGCAGTATTGCAGGCTAACTCTGCCCACTGCCAGCAGTTCAATCTTGACAGGCTCATGGTTGACTCAGCCTTCCATCCTTTGATAAAATGAGGAATCAGATTGTTGGGGACAACATGATAACTCTGTAAATCGCTCAGAGAGGGCTGTAAAGCCCTATGAAGCCATATATATCAGTAGCATTTAAACTTACCGGTATATACTGCTTCATAGTGCTTTTACAGCCCTCTCTAAGCAGTTTACAGAATCGGCCTATTGCCCCCAACAATCTGGGTCCTCATTTTACCCGCCTCGGAAGGATGGAAGGCTGAGTCAACCATGACCCAGTGGTGAGATTTGAACTGCTGAACTACAGCTAGCTGAAGTAGCCTGCAATGCTGCACTCTAACCACTGTGCTACCCTGGCTTTTAAAAGGTGTTTCTCCAAAAATAAAACTGTGTCTTATATTTAATATAAGTGCTTGACCTTATGAAATAAGCGCTTGACCTTATTGCCAAGCACTCAAAAGCCCAATAGGGCTTATTATCAGGGGATGTCTTTATTTTGGGGAAAACAGGGTTAGTTTATGTGCTATTGCTGTTAATTTTCTTTATTTAAGACCGGGGTGGAAAATGCTATCATCTTTTGATGATGCTCCCTATCGAGGATCTTGGTTGCAGGTGTAATTCAACACCAGCCAGGCCTTTCAGTGTATATCTGAAGAAGGACATTGTTGGCAGAAGCGAAGCTCAGCATCCTTATCTTCCTGCAAGAGAGAAAAATCCATGGAAAGTTAGGACCCTTTTTTTTATTTGAAGATTAGAAGTTCTGATGGTGTTTTTCAGACTCTCCCAAACTATATCCCAGCGGATTGTTCTGCTCCGGGAAAATTGTTGCAGAATTACAGGTGTAACATTTGAAAACGATTACTCATAAGTTTAGGGAAGAGAAACCTGTAGTATAACCAGTACTCAAAATTAGAGCTCAGGTGAGGCTTCTCTATGTGCTGGGGGTATAGCTCAGCGGTAGAGCATTTGACTGCAGATCAAGAGGTCCCTGGTTCAAGTCCGGGTGCCCCCTTATTTTTGCCCCCCACTAAAATGGCTTGAACCATTTACTCCTTTCTCCAGAGGTGTTCTGGGATCATGTGATCCCTTTCTGTGACAAGCAAGTTAATGGAGAAACCAGATTCACTTAACAAGCAGGTTACTAACTTGTAAACTGCAGTGATTTACTGGTGTCGGTCCACGGATTGGGGATCAGGGACCCGTGCACTAAGGGACAAAGGGAATCAATGTTAAAACTAACGGAGGCAGCCTGAAACCCTTCCTGACGAAGCCAAGGCTGTGGATATCTCCTAGTTGTAAAAGCAATGAAGAGAAGACTCACCATCTCAATGTGGAAGGGAATTGGACAACTTGCTCCTCACCGTCCCTTTCTCCAGAGTCTTAGGAAGCCTTGGAAGATGTTTTGAGCCTCACAACAAGGAGAAGCTAGACAAAGTTGCCAGAAGATTAAAAGCAAATGAGCAGAGTCCTTGCCAGACTCTTCTCGTCAAAGCATCGTCAAAGAGTTATCCTCTTTCCTTTAAGGTCCAGGTGAAAAACACCATTTCCAGCCACCGATCAATGGCCAATCTTGAAGGGCTGCAAAAATTTTACTACCACACTGTGGGCATGGCTTATTGGGTGGGTGTGGCTTGATGGTCATGTGATCGGGTGGGAGTGGCTTGACAATCATGTGACTGGGGGTTGGCTTGAAGGTCATGTGACTGGGTGGGAGTGGCTTACCGACCAAGATAAAATTTTCAAAGAGGTGCTTGGACTCTTTTTCAGTTGATTTAGTCACATTATTTGAGTAGCCACAAAAAACGACAAATGATCGACAGCATTATTTGTTGAGGAGCGCAGTAACATTTTAAGGTTTTGTACTGAACCCACAAGGTTCAGTATGATAACAGATTAGGCAAGTAGCTCAATTTTCTTTAATTGCTCTAAAAGTTCGGTTCTAGATAATGATTAAAGCGTTTACGGGTAAAAACAAATTATTTGATTATTTCCTATTTTAAAAGTAATTAAGGATCATACTAAGGTACTAGAGAAGGAATGACAATTAAAAAAACTATTAAGTATTCAATAAATAGTGCATAAACTTACTACTACTAAACTTACTAGTATAGTCTGGAAGACAGAAGGAAAAGGGGGGACATGATCAAAACATTTAAATATGTTAAAGGGTTAAATAGGGTTCAGGAGGGAAGTGTTTTTAACAGGAAAGTGAACACAAGAACAAGGGGACACAATCTGAAGTTAGTTGGGGGAAAGATCAAAGGCAACATGAGAAAGTATTATTTTACTGAAAGAGTAGTAGATCCTTGGAACAAACTTCCAGCAGACGTGGTTGGTAAATCCACAGTAACCGAATTTAAACATGCCTGGGATAAACATATATCCATTGTAAGATAAAATACAGGAAATAGTAAAAGGGCAGACTAGATGGACCATGGGGTCTTTTTCTGCCGTCAGTCTTCTATGTTTCTATGTTTCTACCCTTGTTGGTATTCCCTCCCATGCGGGCAGCAGGTCATTACCGGTGCTCGCTATTCGGTGGTTTACTTGCACGTGTAATTCAGTATTATCACCCAGCCTTTTCTGTTTATGTGTGAAGAAAGGCAGAGATGGCGCTCACCGTCCTTATGCCAAATATGCTTTTTTTTCCAAGAGGCAATTGGACTTCCTGATTTTGCTTTGAAAGCGTTTCACTTTTCATTCAAGAAGCTTCCTCTTGCTCAGAGCTGAAGTTGAACTATGAATTGGATGACTGAGAATCTCCATAGACGTTTAGTGATCACCATCCTTACCTTTCCATAGAGCAGTACTTCTCAATTATTTTCTTTTTTTTTAATAGAAAATTTTATTTATACACATATATACATAACACAAAAGACATTTAAAAACATTAGACATTTGTATAGCAAATGTGTTTTGCATCCCCCAGGCTCTTTATATTTTATGTTTGGTATGTATGTGTTGTTTGATTTTTAAATATGATAGGGTTTTATATGCTTCTTCTTTAATATTAGATTTGTTTTGCTATAATATTGTTTTTTATTATTGTTGTGAGCCGCCCCGAGTCTTCGGAGAGGGGGGGCATACAAATCTAATAAATAGAAATAAAAAATTTCTTGTTGTGCTCACAACCTATTACATAGCTATTTTTAACATATCAAATCATATACAGTACATTGATCTTACTTCCGTATCTGTTTTTCCTTAACCCATTATCAGCAAGAAATATCCATTTTTTCTCTTTCACTCCTAATACTAACTGTACATTTGTTACTTTTTCCTTTTCTCCAACCAGCAGTGGAACATGCCCCAATATTCATAACATTCTGCCTTTTCCTTATTTTTTAATTCCAATGTTAATTTATCCATCTCCCCGCATGCTATTATTTTCTCTATTATATCTTCCTCCGCCGGTACATTTTCATTTTTCCAATATTGCGCAAATATTATTCTTGCCACAGTTGTTATGGACAGAATCTGTGCTTCTCAATTCTTTTGTGTTACGCACATTCCCAGGAAGAAGCAAGAATGATCAAGGAAATGGAGCACCTCCCTTATGATACCAGTTTGCAACGCCTTAGTCTCTTCAGCCTTGAAAGACGGCGTTTAAGGGGTGACTTAATCGAAGTGTATAAAATCATGCATGGGATAGAAAAGGTGGATAGAGAAAAATTCTTTTCTCTATCACACAATACTAGGACGAGGGGGCACTCCCTAAAGCTCATAGGTAAGAAAGCAAGGACAAATAAAGGGAAATATTTCTTCACCCAGAGGGTCCTTGGTTTATGGAATTCCCTTCCAGAAGACGTCATGACAGCTGTCAGCCTTGATAGCTTCAAAGCAGGATTAGACAGATTCATAGATGCCAAGTGTAACGGTGGTTGTTGAAACGGATGTCCATGTGCCGCCTCTATGTTGGTTGACGGATGTCCATGTGCCGCCTCTATGTTGGTTGAGGCAGACAGGATTCTCTTGAGTACCATTTGTTGGGGGTCAAGAGAAAGGGAGGGTTTTGCCTTCTCTTTCTGCTCAAGATCCCCATGGACAATTGGTGGACCACTGTGGGACACAGAATGCTGGAATCGATGGGCTTTGGCCTGATTCAGCATGGCTCTATTAATGTTCTAAGTAAACATTTCATGTGCCCCCAACTCTCTAATCTAGGCTCCAATGGAATTTTGGTGTTAATATTTATTATTTTACTTATTTTAAGCTGCAAGCAAACTATTGACTGGGGAAGGCTGCTCTACCCACTTACCTGGGAGTAAGTCACACTGAACCCAGGGGAACCTGTTTTCGGTTAGGCAGGCATAGGCTACCATAGTTAAGGCCCTCTTTTGACACGGAGCTAGGCCAGCTTAATCAAGCCGATGTTTTGGGGTCGCCGACCTGGCCCATAAGCGCAACCTGTGCTGGGCACTCACAGCGAATGGTGTGGAAGGAGGCTTTAGGGTGCTCTTTGAGGCTTTTGCCCAGCGGCAAAGGATACTCCTCCTTGTCCAGCAGCAGGTTCACCACACCATTCATGGCTATTTGGTAGCCGCTGAGGACAACAATAACCCAAGCAGCCGCCCTGCCTCACCCAGCCGCCTTATCTTCCGGACTCGGAGCAGCGTGCAACTGAGAAAACACTCCCCATCCAGGGGAATAGATTGAGAGGTTCTGGAGACCTCACCTACAAAAAGATATTGACAAAATTGAACGGGTCCAAAGGGCTACAAGAGTGGTGGAAGGTCTTAAGCATAAAACCTATCAGGAAAGACTTCATGAACTCAATCTGTATAGTCTGGAGGACAGAAGGAAAAGGGGGGACATGATCGAAACATTTAAATATGTTAAAGGGTTAAATAAGGTCCAGGAGGGAAGTGTTTTTAATAGGAAAGTGAACACAAGAACAAGGGGACACAATCTGAAGTTAGTTGGGGGAAAGATCAAAAGCAACATGAGAAAATATTATTTTACTGAAAGAGTAGTGGATCCTTGGAACAAACTTCCAGCAGACGTGGTGGATAAATCCACAGTAACTGAATTTAAACATGCCTGGGATAATCCATTGTAAGATAGAATACAGAAAATAGTATAAGGGCAGACTAGATGGACCATGAGGTCTTTTTCTGCCGTCAGACTTCTATGTTTCTATGAGAGGAAACACACATTTCCCAGGGGTCGCATGCGCCCTCCCTGGTATCGCTTCATGCCCCGCCCCGAGTGGGGCCACCCCACTATTTGAGAGCTTCCATCGAATTTTAGCATTCTTTTTTTTCAGGCTGACTCGAAGGTCCGATGGAGAAAATTTTGGTTGCCATTCTGACTGAACTATAGAGAGCATTGTTTCTACTCCAGGAAGCCTGTTACAGAATTGCAGGTGTAACATTTGAATATAATTACTCATAAATTTAGGGAACAAAAATTTCCAGTAAAACCAGTATACAAAACAGAGCTTAGGTAAGACTTACCTAAGTGTTGGGGGTATAGCTCAGCGGTAGAGCATTTGACTGCAGATCAAGAGGTCCCTGGTTCAAGTCCGGGTGCCCCCTCTTTTTGTTTTATTTTTCCAAACAGTTTATATTTTGAAATCGCTGGAGACACAGTGGATGTCATGTAGGAAGAAATAACTTCTACTGAAAGCTTGAGGGAGTAATAGTAATTATTAGGAGAATAATTTCAAGTCCTTTATGAAAAACTGGATTAGATTTTTATTTCTAAAGTACGTACCATATTTTTCAGAGTATACGATGCACCTCCCTACACATAAAAGAGTGTGAAAATTTGGGTGTGTCTTATACACCAAATGTAGCCTCGTCCAGCCTCACAGGTGAAAAACACCTGTGAAAACTCTGTTTCAGAGGTTTTTATTTCAGCCTCTGAAATCTTCATTTGAGAGGCTGGGTGGGGCTACAACGGAGGCTTCAGAGGTTGAAAAAATGCCTTTGAAACAGGTTACACAGGCTGAAAAAAAGCCTCTGAAATTGAGGTTTCACAGCCTGAAAAAAGGCCTCTTTAAGCAGAGGTTTCACAGGCTTGAAAAAGCCTATGAAAAGAAGGTTTCGCAGGCTGAAAAAGCAAAGCACAGAACTCACAATCAACGAACCTGTTGCTAAAGTTCACCTCTGGGAACAGCTGATTGGGTGTGTTAGGGAGGCCATCTACCCACCAGTCAGTTTTTTTCTTATTTTCCTCCCCCAAAACTAAGGTGCATCTTATACTCCAGTGTGTCATAGAAACATAGAAACATAGAAGACTGACAGTAGAAAAAGACCTCATGGTCCATCCAGTCTGCCCTTGTACTAATTCCTGTATTTAATCTTACAATGGATATATGTTTATCCCAGGCATGTTTAAATTCAGTTACTGTGGATTTACCAACCACGTCTGCTGGAAGTTTGTTCCAAGGATCTACTACTCTTTCAGTAAAATAATATTTTCTCATGTTGCCTTTGATCATTCCCCCAACTAACTTCAGATTGTGTCCCCTTGTTCTTGTGTTCACTTTCCTATTAAAACACTTCCCTCCTGAACCTTATTTAACCCTTTAACATATTTAAATGTTTCGATCATGTCCCCCCGTTTCCTTCTGTCCTCCAGACTATACAGGTTGAGTTCATTAAGTCTTTCCTGATATTCTTGTAGACCGTCTTTGGATCCGTTCAATTTTGTCAATATCTTTTTGTAAGTGAGGTCTCCAGAACTGAACACAGTATTCCAAATTTGGTCTCACCAGCGCTCTATATAAGGGGATCACAATCTCCCTCTTCCTGCTTGTTATACCTCTAGCTATGCAGCCAAGCATCCTACTTGCTTTTCCTACCGCCCGACCACACTGCTCACCCATTTTGAGAAGTCACTACCCCTAAATCCTTCTTTTCGTCCGAAAAATACTATCGTCCGAAAAATACTAGAATAATGGCAAATAAATACGGAGACAAATCCCATATCCAAAACTTAAGGTTTTAAGTCTATATTCCTGCATTTTAGGAGTGGTTGTCAATTGTGTGCCAACCAAGAGATGCCACTCTCACCTGTTTTGAGGAATATGGAATATGTTTTTCTAATTTAAACTATTTGGATCTAAAGTGTGGACGTTGGTCACATTTTGAAGAGCTTAAACAATACCTAATGTGCTTTGAAATATATTTTCCCTTCCATGTGTGAGAAAAAGAAACGGTCTATTTCTTTTCAAAATAAAGTACAGTCGTACCTCTACTTAAGAACTTAATTCGTTCCGTAACCAGGTTCTTAAGTAGAAAAGTTTGTAAGTAGAAGCAATTTTTCCCATAGGAATCAATAAAAGCTGATAATTTGGGTGGGGGGAGGAGGAAGAAGAGGAGGAGGAAGATAGTAGCTGCCAAAGGAAGAAGGTGAGGTGAGGGGAATCAAAAAAATCCAAAACTTTAAGGCTTAAAAAAAAAGGAGGGGCTCTGAGGCAGCGAGGAGGACCACGCGCTTCCCATACACCCAGTGTGAGGCTGCCTCCCATACACTGCGCCACAGAGAGAAACCCAGGGGGAATGGCAGGAAACTGGCTGGGTCCTCGTGCCGCTCTCAAATTTACTGAGAAATTTTTCCGGGCTCAGGTTCTTAAGTAGAAAATGGTTCTTAAGAAGAGGCAAAAATATCTTGAACACCCGGTTCTTATCTAGAAAGGTTCTTAAGTAGAGATGTTCTTAAGTAGAGGTACTACTGTAATTTATATGAGCTTTGGTGGCGCAGTGGTTAGAGTGAAGTACTACAAGCTGCTTCTTCTGACATCTGGCTGTAGTCGACCAGTTCAAATCCCACCAGGCTCAAGGTTGACTCAGCCTTCATCCTTCTTCCGAGGTGGGCAAAATGAGGACTCAGATTGTTGGGAGCGATATGCTGACTCTGTAAACCAATGTAAAGCACTGTGAAGTGGTATATACGTCTAAATGCTATTGCTATCGTTTATGCCAAATTGGATTGGGGTGGGAAGTCTTATGTTTTAATTGGTTATCTTGCCAGAATTCAGCCTGATCTCCCAAGGAGAATGAAAACTGATGCTAAACTAGAAGCAACCCGAAGTCCTTCTTAATCAGGGCAAGATCTCCAACCCCTCTTGTAGCATCTTCAAAGCATTATCCTTTTTCGTTAAGACCAGGGTGGTAAATGCCATTTTCCAGGCCCCGAGGAAAACCTTAGATTGATGGTGCTGGCTATTCAGGATCTTGTTGCAGGTGTAGTTCAGCATTAGTGATGGGCGAACCCAACGGTGTTCGGGTTCGGCAAGTTCGGACGAACTTTACGCAAAATTCGGCTGAACCCGAACCGAACCTGAACTCGAACCCGAATGGGGAATCCCTCCCACAAAGAGATTCCGGGGGCGGAGCTTTGATGTCACCGGCAGGTTGCTAAGGACGCCAAGGTGATCACTTCCTGGATTCCATGGAATCCAGGAAGTGATCACTTTGGCGTCCTTAGCAACCTGCCGGTGACGTCAAACTCCAAACACAACCCCGAACTTTGCGCAAAGTTTGAAAAAATTTTGGGTTCCTGTTCGGCATACCAACACCGGTATGGACCCGAATTGTGTGGGTTTGGTTCGCCCATCACTATTCAGCATCCTTTGGAGAGTTTTCTGTTTATGTCCAAAGAAGGCATTGATGAGGGGGGAAATGCTGTCTATCCCAGGTTTTCCATAAAGAGGGCATCCCTAGAAAGGAGATTTTTCTAGGTTGGAAAGTATGATGTGTACGTAGTTGCTGTGCAGGCTCCACTCCCAATGGTGTCCCAAAATAATAAACATTTTGCTCCAGGAAAGTTGTTGAATTATAGGTGTAATACACTTACTCATAGGTGCAAGGAACAGAAATATCCAGTCAAACCAACACCCACAACTAGGCCTTGGGTGAGACTTATTTATGTGTTGGGGGTATAGCTCAGTGGTAGAGCATTTGACTGCAGATCAAGAGGTCCCTGGTTCAAGTCCGGGTGCCCCCTCCTTTTAATTTTAGGGGCAAAAGCGACAACAAATTTTATTATTTGGAGGAGAGGGAGATATTTGCAGTATTCTCAAAGTAGATATTTTGATAGAATAAGTGGAAAATAGATATTGAGCAGATTCCATATCTGAAGATAAGGTTTTTAATCCCATACTCCTCTTTTTGGGGAATAGAGAGTAGTTGCTTGGCAATCATTTTCAGCTATACATTGTTCCCTCGATTTTCGCGGGTTCGAACTTCGCGAAAAGTCTATACCACGGTTTTTCAAAAATATTAATTAAAAAATACTTTGCGGTTTCCCCCCCCCCCATACCACGGTTTTTCCTGCCTGATGACGTCATATGTCACCACCAAACTTTTGTCCACCTTTAATAAATATTTTTTTTAATAAACTTTACTAAAGAAACATGGTGAGTAATAATCTAAATGGTTGCTAAGGTAATGGGAAATTGCAATTTAGGGGTTTAAAGTGTTAAGGGAAGGCTTGGGATACTGTTCATAGCCAAAAATAGTGTATTTACTTCCGCATCTCTACTTCGCGGAAATTCAACTTTTGCGGGCGGTCTCGGAATGCATCCCCCGCGAAAATCGAGGGAACACTGTATTCTCCTTTTTGGGGAAGAAGGAATATCTGTGTAATTTAAATCTTTGGGTGGGTCTGAGGGTTGGTAGATGATGAAATCTAGAAGAACTTAATAAATATTTTTCTCATCCAAGCAGATGAATAAGAATGGCCTCCTTCATTTTAAAAGACAGCAGTTCGTTTAAAGTAGGTTGGCGTGGGGTGGGGAAATGTATTTTAACTGGCATGTGTATCGCACCAGAAAAACCAAATGGCCAAATACAGATTAAGTGGTCCCTTGCTTAATAGTAGTAACTGGGAGAGGGATCTTGGGAGTCCTAGTCCTATGAGCCAGCAATGTTGCCAAAAAAGCCAACATGGTTCTGTTCTATTTTGTTCTATTCCGGGCCAACGCAGGTTGAAAACAAAGGAGGAATCCACACGCTGATATTTGAAATCAATCTTTTTATATAGAAAGCATCATTTACGCAAGCCATAGTCATGCATGTGACTTCATCTTGGCAGCTTCTCACTGAGAGGAGTTAAAAGATAACAGTTCCGTAGCTAGGCTACTGCTGAAGATTGAAGCTAATTTGTGCATTTCTGAATGAGATAAAGAGTCTCACTGTCTTACATTTGTA
Source organism: Erythrolamprus reginae (assembly GCF_031021105.1). Taxonomy (NCBI): domain Eukaryota; kingdom Metazoa; phylum Chordata; class Lepidosauria; order Squamata; family Dipsadidae; genus Erythrolamprus; species Erythrolamprus reginae. The sequence continues at coordinate 32,699,814 of NC_091951.1, read as the reverse complement.
GCTTTCCAGATTCACCACAGACAGGGCAATTCTACTCCGAGGATTTTAGCTGAGGAATAACAGTTGGCTAGCATAACATGGCTGGAAACCCCAAACATCAACTGACTCCATTACAAAATGTGGGAAACTCCACCCTGAATTTCCCACAGCCACCCATAAATACTTATGGGGAATGGTAAACAATTCCCTAGAGTTACAAACTACAGACTATTTCCTTTTCCCATACAAGTATTCTTGTCTTTTTCTTAGTCTTCTAAAGCGGGCATTTAGCAAAGGCTCATGATCTTCCTCCTCCTCCTCTAAGTCAGTCTCTACTGTCATTGAATTGAATTGAATTTATTAGATTTGTATGCCGCCCCTCTCTGAAGACTCGGGGCGGCTCACAACAAGACAGTAATACAATACAATACAAATCTAACGTTAAAATTTAAACTAAATTAAAATACATGTATTAAAAACCCATTAACTACACAGTCATACACATTCAGTCCAGCTGATCAATATAGAGGTCAGAGAAAAAGGGGGGGAGGTTAATCCCCCCACACCTGGCGGCAGAGATGGGTCTTAACATTTTGCGGAAGGCGAGGAGAGTAGGGGCAGTTCGAATCTCCAGGGGGAGTTGATTCCAGAGGGCCGGGGCCGCCACAGAGAAGGCTCTTCCCTGGGTCCCGCCAGACGGCATTGGCATATCTTCCACCTCTGGTGGTCTTTCAGGTTCATCCAGGTCTATCTCTCCCTCACTCTCACTCTCTGCCTCAGCTCGCAAAACCACTGGCCCAGGGTACCAAGATGTGCCTGGATCTATCCTTACCGGAGTTGGTCGAGGACCATTCACAACAGGTTCTAGGCTTCCTTAATAGATGGATAGAATCAAGATTACGTTAAGTGTTAATACCGTTTGTAATGCTTTAGTAAGGCCATACCTGGGAATCCCACATGCAGTTTTGGTTGCAACGATGTAAAAAAGATGTTGAGACTCAAGAACAGGGATGTCAATCTCAAGGTCCATGGGGCTGTCCTGGAAACAGCGAAGGACCAACCCATGATACCTCTGGCAGTGAAACCAGAGATCCATTTTCACTGGCAGAGGGTTGCAAGAGGCCGTCAAAGCTGGAAATGCAGCTCAGGAGCCCATTTTCGCTGGCAGATCACTTGGGCCAACACAGGTGCCCCCTGACACAAGTAACGTTGAGCTGGCCACACCCACCCCAGCCACGCCCATACCCACCTCAGACAAACACAATCCTGATTCAGCCTTCAATGAAATCGAGTTTGACTCCCATGCTCTGGAAAGAGTGCAATGAAGAGCAATGAAAAAGATTGGGGGACTGGAGGCTAAAACATACGAAGAACGGCTGCCCTATTTGGGTATGTCTAGTTTAATGAAAATGAGGACTAGGGATGACATTTATTTATTTATTCATTCATTCATTCATTCATTCATTTATTTATTTATTGGATTTGTATGCCGCCCCTATCCGTGGACTTGGGGCGGCTAACAACAGTGATAAAAACAGCATGTGACAATCCAATACTAAAACAACTAAAAACCCTTATTATAAAACCAATCATACATACAAACATACCGTGCATAAATTGTAGAACCTTAGGGGGAAAGAATATCTCAGTTCCCCCATACCTGACGGCAGAGGTGGGTTTTAAGGAGCTTATGAAAGGCAAGGAGGGTGGGGGCTATTCTAATCTCTGGGGGGAGTTGGTTCCAGAGGGTCAGGGCCACCACAGAGAAGGCTCTTCCCCTGGGTCCTGCCAAACGACATTGTTTAGTTGACGGGACCCGGAGAAGACCCACTCTGTGGGACCTAATCGGTCGCTGGGATTCGTGCGGCAGAAGGTGGTCCCTGAGATAATCTGGTCCGGTGCCATGAAGGGCTTTATAGGTCATAACCAACACTTTGAATTATGACCGGAAACTGATCGGCAACCAATGCAGACTGCGGAATGTTGGTGTGACATGGGCATATTTAGGGAAGCCCATGATTGCTCTCGCAGCTGCATTCTGCACGATCTGAACTTTCCGAACACTTTTTAAAGGTAGCCCCATGTAGAGAACATTACAGTAGTTAAGCCTCGAGGTGATGAGGGCATGAGTGACTGTGAGCAGTGACTCCCGATCCAGATAGGGCCGCAACTATAATACCAGTGTTCCAGTATTGGAGAGGCTACTAATAATTAATAATAATAATAATTTATTAATATAATAATAATAATAATAATAATAATAATAATAATAATAATAATAATAATTTATTAGACTTTTATGCCGCCTCTCTCCAAAGACTCGGGGTGGCTCACAATAACAATGGAACAATACAGATACAAATCTAATAATTAACAACTAACTAAAACCCATTACCTTAAAAAACAATCGATACTACACAATCATAACCACACATAACTTTCAATGGTCAGAGGGGGGGGGTACACTAGTTATCCTACAAAGAAGAGATAATCAAACTATTCTCCAAAATACCTGAAGGTAGAATAAGAAACAATGGGTGGAAACTAATCAAGGAGAGAAGCAACTTAGAACTAAGAGGGAAATTTCCTGACAGGTAGAACCATTAACCAGTGGAACAGCCTGCCTCCAGAAGTTGTGAATGCTCCAACCCTGGACATTTTAAAGAAGATATTGGATAACCATTTGTCTGAAGTGGTATAGCATTTCTTGCCTGAGCAAAATGGCCTTCCTTAGTGGCTTGTGTTGCGCTGGAGCTGACATAGGGCAATGCCTCATGTGCCCTCTGATATGGGTTCGTGTGCCAACTGTCACATGTACCATAGGTTCTCCATCATGGATCTAGAGGTTTAAAACACATTTGGTGAAGTGATCCTTCAGTTTACAAATATCAGAGAGGGTCCGCAACCTGGGCATCCTCGATCCACAGCTCACATTAGAGAAACATCTTTCAGCTGTGGCAAGGGGGGCGTTTGCCCAGGTTCGCCTGGTGCACCAGTTGCGTCCCTATTTGGACCGGGAGTCACTGCTCACAGTCACTCATGCCCTCATCACCTCGAGGTTCGACTATTGTAACGCTCTCTACATGGGGCTACCTCTGAAGAGTATTCGGAAACTTCAGATTGTGCAGAATGCAGCGGCGAGAGCAATTATGGTCTTTCCCAAATATGCCCATATTACTCCAACACTCTGCAGTCTGCATTGGTTGCCGATCAGTTTCCAGTCACCATTCAAAGTGTTGGTCATCACCTATAAAGCCCTTCATGGCACCGGACCAGGATACCTGTGAGACCGCCTTCTGCTGTATGAATCCCAGCGTCCGGTTAGGTCCCACAGAGTTGGCCTTCTCCGGGTCCCGTCGACTAAACAATGCCGTCTGGGGGGACCCAGGGGAAGAGCCTTCTCTGTGGTGGCTCCGACCCTCTGGAATCAGCTCCCTCCAGAGATTAGGACTGCCCCCACCCTCCCTGCCTTTCGTAAACTCCTCAAAACCCACCTCTGTCGTCAAGTGTGGGGGAATTGAGACATCTCCCCCTGCCTATGTAGTATTTGTGTATGATAGGATTGTATGTATGTTTTTATATATTGGGGTTCCTTGTTTTTAGACTTTTAAATGTATTATCATTATTTTTAGATTTTAATTACAGTATTGGATTTGTCATCATGTACTGTTTTTATCACTGTTGTGAGCCACCCCGAGTCTCCGGAGAGGGGTGGCATACAAGTCTAATAAATCATAATCGTAATCATTTATTGCCTCGTAATAAAATTTGCTAGGCTTGAAATGGCTACCAGACTCCCAATTTTAGGCTACCAAAAATGTAACACACCTTCTTCCTGCCTTGTCATTAATTTATGGGAGGAAACTAGGCAGTAAAACCAGTATCCAAAACTAGATATTAAGGAGACTTACCTGTGTGCTGGGGGTATAGCTCAGTGGTAGAGCATTTGACTGCAGATCAAGAGGTCCCTGGTTCAAGTCCGGGTGCCCCCTCTTTTTGTTTTATTTTTTTTCCCAACAATTTATATTTTAAAATCCCTGAAGAAACCCAGTGAATGTCAGGTAGAAAGAAATAACTTCTACTGGAAGCTTAAAGGAATAATAGTATATGAGAATGAGTTTGAATAAGTTGTTTAAATTGCAGGTAATCTTGATTTAGGGCTAGAATTGGAACCAAGGTGTTCACTTCTAAGCACATGAATTGTTAAGTGAATTGCATCGGATTTCATGACTTTTTTTTTTTTGCCATGAATGTTAAGCAAATCGCTGCGGTGGTTAAGTGAATCATGTCATTAACTTTGTTAAGTGAAACATCCATTAACTGAATTTTGCCCCATTTAATGACTTTTTTGCCACAGTTATTAAGTGAATCACTGCAGTTGCTAAGTTAGAAAATCAATTGATAAGTGAATAGGACGTTATACAGTATATTGTTCCATTATACAGTATATTGTAAGCCACCCAGAGACCTCGGAGAGGGGCGGCATAAAAGTCCAATCAATCAATCAATCAATCAATCAATAAGGCTTACCCATGTACTTTGCTCATGAGCAGCGTTCTCTGTAAGCTGCGTGCGCGCACGCCCCAAAATACCCCCCCCCCGCACACCCTTTTCCACGGGCGTGCGCTCCCCACCCCCCTGCCAGCCCGGGGGGGGGGGTGCGGAGACGGGGAGGTGCCGGCTGTAGGAGGAAAGGGAGCCGCAGCCGCCCCTGCCTCCCCACCGTGCCTCCGGCCCCCTAGCACTCCTGGTCTCTCGGCCCTGCCCCCCGCCCGCCCGATCCGCACCCTCTGCTCCTCTGCCGCCTCCTGCCTTGGGGCGTGACTTCTCTCACGGCGGTGGAGGCTGCGGTTCTCCTTGGGACGAAAGTGCTCCCAGCCAGGGGGCTGCGAGAGAGGGCTTTCTCCAGGCGCTTGGGGAATGCCCACCCCGCCCCTCTCGCAGCCCCTTCGCTGGGAGCGCTTTCGTCCTGGACTTTCAGCAAGGGGGATGCAGTAGAGGCAGGGCAGGCGTTCCCGAAGCGCTCGGAGAAAGCGCTCTCGCAGCCCCCTCGCTGACAGAGAGAGAGGGAGAGAGAAAGTAAGTGAGAAAGAGAGAGAGAGGGAAAGGGGGGGGAGAGATAGCAAGAGAGAGAAGAGAAAGAAAGCAAGAGAGATAGAAAGAGTGAGAGAGAGAGAGAGAGAAAGCAATAGAAATAGAGAAAGAAAACGAGAGAGAGAGAGAGAGAGAGAGAGCAAGAGGGGGAGAGAGAAAGAGAAAGAAATGACTCCTGATTTAAAGCATATGGTAAAAAGCACCCAAATAATAACAGAGAAAAAAAACCCCAGCCGTTTGTGTGTGTGTGTGTGTGTGTGTGTGTGTGTATGTGTGTGAGAACTCTTGAACCATTTCCAATAGCTCACCTGTTATTGGAAATGGTTCAAGAGTTCACACACACACACAAGGGGGGAGGAGACAGGGATGGAAAAAGAGGAGAAGATAGTAATAATAGTAATAGATTTTGGTTTTGTTTTATTATTAATTTCTTTTAATAAAAAAGGGAATATTTATTTATTTATCTATCTATCTATACATACTTACATACATACATACATACATGCATACATACATACATACATACTTCTATGCCGCCCAGTCCCAAAGGGACTGTCGCTCAGACACTATACTTTTTCGCCCACACCGAAAAAAAATTAGAGGGAACATTGCTCATGAGGTCACAAAAGTGGATCACATGACTCCGGGATAAGGCAGCCATCTTAAGTATGAAATGATTGACAAGCGATTGAATTTTGATCACATGATGACGGGAACTCTACAAAGGTCGTAACTGAAACGTTATGGTCATGTCTCGTAGGTTTTTCAGCGCCGTTGTAACTTTGAAAAAACTAAACTAAATTTGGACAGGGAGTCCTTGCTCACAGTCACTCATGCCCTTATCACCTCAAGGTTCGACTACTGCAATGCTGTCTATATGGGGCTACCTTTGAAGAGTGTTCGGAAACTTCAAATCGTGCAGAATGCAACCGCGCAAGAGGTCATGGGTCTACCCAGATATTCCCATGTCTCTCCAACACTCCGCGGACTGCACTGGTTGCCGATTGGTTTCCGGACACAATTCAAAGTGTGGTGATGATCTATAAAGCCCTACATGGCATTGGACCAGAATGTAATTTTGTAATTGTCCATGGTGTTTTTTGTTTGTTTAGATGTGTATGTTTTTTTTCCCTTTGTGTATTGCAAATATGCCAATGCATATACTTTTTTGATTATGCTTTTTAAAACAATTTAATAAAAAATACTTTTAAAAAGCCCTACATGGCATCGGATCAGATTAGTTACGGGACTGCCTTCTGCCACATAAATCCCTGCGGCCGGTTAGGTCTCACAGAGTTGGTCTTCTCCAGGTCCTATCAACCAAACAATGTTGTTTGACGGGGCCTAGGGGAAGAGCCTTCTCTGTGATGGCGCCGACGCTCTGGAATCAGCTTCCCCCAGAGATTCATACTGCCCCCACCCTCCTCCCCTTCCACAAGAGCCTCAAAACCCATCTATGTCGCCAGGCCTCGGGCAATTAGACCTTGCCCCTCTGATCAATAAATATAATGTATGGTGTGATTGGACTGTATGTTTGTTTGTTTGTTTGTTTGTTTATTAGATTTGTATGCCGCCCCTCTCCGAAGACTCAGGGTGGCTAACAACAATAAAAAAGACAATGTAAACAAATCTAATATTAAAAATAATCTTTAAAACCCCAATTTAAAGAACCAATCATACATTCAAGCATACCATGTATAAATTCTATAAGCCTAGGGGGAAGGGAAAATTTCAATTCCCCCATGTCTGACGACAGAGGTGGGTTTTAAGGAGCTTGCGAAAGGCAAGGAGGGTGGGGGCAACTCTGATATCTGGGGGGAGCTGGTTCCAGAGGGTCGGGGCCGCCACAGAGAAGGCTCTTCTCCTGGGTCCCGCCAAACAACATTGTTTAGTCGACGGGACCTGGAGAAGGCCAACTCTGTGGGACCTAACCGGTCGCTGGGATTCGTGCGGCAGAAGGCGGTCCCGGAGATATTCTGGTCTGATGCCATGAAGGGCTTTATAGGTCATAACCAACAGTTTGAATTGTGACCGGAAATTGATTGGCAACCAATGCAGACTGCGGAGTGTTGGTGTAACATGGGCATACCTTGGGAAGCCTATGATTGCTCTCACAGCTGCATTCTGCACGATCTGAAGTTTCCGAACACTTTTCAAAGGTAGCCCCATGTAGAGAGCATTACAGTAGTCGAACCTCGAGGTGATGAGGGCATGAGTGACTGTGAGCTGTGACTCCCGGTCCAAACGCCCTCCTCACCACAGCTGAAAGATGTTTTTCTAATGTGAGCTGTGGATCGAGGAGGACGCCCAAGTTGCGGACCCTCTCTGAGGGGGTCAATAATTCCCCCCCCCAGGGTTATGGACGGACAGATGGAATTGTCCTTGGGAGGCAGAACCCACAGCCACTCTGTCTTATCCGGGTTGAGTTTGAGTCTGTTGAAACCCATCCAGACCCCAACAGCCTCCAGGCACCAGCACATCACTTCCACTGGGTTTTTAGTTGTTTTTTTAATTATTAGATTTGTGCTACATGTTTATTTCTGTATCTACTCTGTGAGCTGCCCCGAGTCTTTGGAGAGGAGTGGCATACAAATCTAAATAATAATAATAATAATAATAATAATAATAATAATAATAATAATAATAATAATAATAATAATAATAAACAAACTGTAGTAAAGTCAAGAATGACCTGCAACCCCAGAAGCAATATACATGACCTGGTGAGATTGTCTGTGAGCACTTGAATGGCCTCTTTTTTCCTTAAATCTGTCTGATGCCTTCTTTAAAAAGTCAGTTTTCCACCTTTTTAAAAATTCCCTGGTCCAAAAATTATGCAAGGTGAATGCAAAAATTTGTTTCTGGCCTGACACCTGGAAGTGAAGAAGTTTGCTTTGAGAGGAAGGCTTAAAACTCATTTTGTTTGTGGTAGGCAAATATGTAACCAAACCAGTATACATGAGTAAACTTCCTGGAGCCACATGGGATGTGCTGGGGGTATAGCTCAGCGGTAGAGCATTTGACTGCAGATCAAGAGGTCCCTGGTTCAAGTCCGGGTGCCCCCTCTTTTTTTTTTTCTTTTCAAAAAGGACTTTAACTGGATTTGTTTCCTTTTTGGAATTGTTTAATCCTGGCAACATAGTAAAATTAGGACAGCAAACTTGTAACCAAAAAAATGTAGCTTTTCCTATATTCTTCATGGAGCAATATCATGGTTAGTAATTATGGAGCTTAAGCATGACCTTTCTATGTATCTATTCATGAAGAGGGGTATCAATTCCATGAGAAATACTAAGTAGCAATTTAAAAAATGGGATTGTGAGCAGAATGGACTGAAATATACTAATTGACTTATTTGTTCAACAAAACCAAAAAGGGAAATTAGATTTTGAAAATCAATTTGATTAAAGAAACATTAAATCTTCCCCCAACCTTCCTACTGCCATTGGTAAATGATCAAACATTAGTAACTGAGTACTTTATTTCACTTTCCAAAGTGTTGGCAGGATTGTGTTTTATTTAGGTGAGCTTTAAAAACTGCATTGCTGAATCATTTTCCATTCTGAAAGAGTCCGTGGGACAAAATGGAAGTGAGATTGCACTGTTTAGAATGGTCCAATTCCTTACATGTATTCTTGGTTTAAATTCCTCCCATTTCTAGACTTGTGAACACCCAGAAAGGGGTGCGTGTGTAACTGATGTACAGGTACCCTGTTTTCCCCCAAAATAAGACCTCCCCTGATAATAAGCCCAATCGGGCTTCTGCGTGCATGGCAATAAGCATTGGTTGCCAATCAGTTTCCGGTCACAATTCAAAGTGTTGGTTATGACCTATAAAGCCCTTCATGGCATCGGACCAGAATATCTCGAGACCGCCTTCTGCCGCACGAATCCCAGCGACCGGTTAGGTCTCACAGAGTTGGCCTTCTCCAGGTCCCGTCGACCTTCTCTGTGGCGGCCCCGACCCTCTGGAACCTGCTCTCCCCAGAGATTAGAACTGCCCCCACCCTCCTTGCCTTTTGTAAACTCCTTAATTAGTTTCCACCCATTGCTTTTTGTCCTGCCTATCATTGCAACAATTGGCAAAGGCCTACAGTGTTGACCAAAACTGCATAGAGGATTCCAAATACGGTCTTATCCCAAGGCATTATAAAGCGGTACTAACTTGTATTTCATTTCTCCTCTCACAGATTTGCAGCTAAACTCATTGCGGGGGTGCTGGATTTCAAAGCAAAGATTGACCGGTGAGTAGGTTCCTTTGGATCTACTGGCCCAGTACAGGGCCAGTATCCATGCAAATAGAAAGCCATTGGTCAAGTCGGAAAGACAAATTTCCAGTAGATATTGGCAGAAAAAGTGGGTTGCAATGATGTAGTGGTTAGAAGGCAGTATTACAGGTTAATTCTGTTGTTAGCCGCCCCGAGTCCACAGAGAGGGGCAGCATACAAATCCAATAAATGATTGATTGATAGATAGATAGATAGATAGATAGATAGATAGATAGATAGATAGATAGATAGATAGATAATTCTGCTGACTGCCGGGGTTCAATCCTGACCATCTCAAGGTTGATCCAGCCTTCCATCCTTCTGAGGTGGGTAAAATGAGGACCCAGATTATTTTGGGGGGGGGGGCAATATACTGACTCCGTAAACCTCTTAGAGAGGGCTATAAAGCACTGTGATTATTGCCACTGCTGTTTTTGCCTGGGAAGAAGAGAGCAATAGCAATAGCATTTATTTACTGACCCCTCGCATCCTGGACACAAACTGTTTCAACTCCTACCCTCAAAACGTCGCTACAGAGCACTGCACACCAAGACAACTAGACACAAGAACAGTTTTTTCCCGAACGCCATCACTCTACTAAACAAATAACTCCCTCAACACCATCAGACTTTTTACTAAATCTGCACTTCTATTTCTACTAGTTTTTCTCATTATTCCTATCATCCTTTTCCTCCCACTTAGGACTGTATGACTTTAACTTGTTGCTCATATCCTAAGATCTTTTATTTATATTGTTTCTTCATTGCTTATTTGACCCCTATGACAATCATTAAGTGTTGTATCACATGATTCTTGACAAATGTATCTTTTTCTTTTATGTACACTGAGAGCATATGCACCAAGACATTTTCCTTGTCACTCTATTTATTTATTTATTTATTTATTTATTTTATTTGTTTTGTCCAATACACAATGAGGGTTTTAGTGGGTATATATCTATATACACATAGTAAAATACATGATGAAGATTATAGAGGAGATACTCATAGTAAAATATATCTAAGAAAGAATAGAAAAGAAGTTATAGTAGTAGAACATATCAGTGAAAGAATAGAAGAAGAGATATAGGAATAGAAGAAAGGTATAGGAGATATAGGTGAGCAATAGGACAGGGGACGGAAGGCACTCTAGTGCACTTGTACTCACCCCTTACTGACCTCTTAGGAATCTGGATAGGTCAACCATAGATAATCTAAGGGTAAATTGTTGGGGGTTTGGGGATGACACTATGGAGTCCGGTAATGAGTTCCACGCTTCGACAACTCGGTTACTGAAGTCATATTTTTTACAGTCAGGTTTGGAGCGGTTAATATTAAGTTTAAATCTCTTGTGTGCTCTTGTGTTGTTGTGGTTGAAGCTGAAGTAGTCGCCGACAGGCAGGACGTTGCAGCATATGATCTTGTGGGCAATACTTAGATCTTGTTTAAGGCGTCTTAGTTCTAGGCTTTCTAGGCCCAGGATTGAAAGTCTAGTCTCATAGGGTATTCTATTTTGAGTGGAGTGGCCAATAAAATTCTATTCTATTCTATTCTATTCTACTTATATACCACTTCATAGTGTTTTTACAGCCTTCTCTAAGCACTTTACGAAATCAGCCTATTGCCCCCAACAATCTGGGTCCTCATTTTACCCACCTTGGAAGGATGGAAGGCTGAGTCAACCTTGAGCTGTTGGTGAGATTTGATCTGCTGAACTTCAGCTAGCAGTTAACTGAAGTAATCTGCAGTGCTGCACTCTAACCACTGTGCACCCTGGCTCCAGATGTGCATGTGGTTCCCAGGGACAAGGGAGACTGGGAAGAGGCAGCTGGCAGAATCAGAAAGTTCTAATTTTCCTTTTTTTCTTCTATACTCCCAAATGGGCTATTTGGTTGGGGGTTCTTGTCTTCCCCAAACTCTTACCTTCTGGCTTACCTGTGCAAGTGGAGAACCAGTCAAGCCTTCCAGACGAGATCTGTTTCTGTTTCCCTTCCTTCCATACAAATGTTCTGACCCAGCTAAGAATGCAGCAAAACACACAGCTCATTCAAACTTATTTTTAATCAATAACCGAGTACTAATAACTGTCCCAGCTGCGAGAGCAATCATGGGCTTTCCAAAATATGCCCATGTTACTCCAACACTCCGCAGTCTGCATTGGTTGCCGATCAGTTTCCGGTCACAATTCAAAGTGTTGGTCATTACTTATAAAGCCCTTCATGGCACCGGACCAGGGTATCTACGAGACCGCCTTCTGCCGCACGAATCCCAGCGACCAGTTAGGTCCCACAGAGTTGGTCTCCTCCGTGTCCCGTCAACTAAACAATGTCGTTTGGCGGGACCCAGGGGAAGAGCCTTCTCTGTGGCGGCTCCGACCCTCTGGAATCAGCTCCCTCCAGAGATTAGAACTGCCCCCACCCTCCTTGCCTTTCGTAAGCTTCTTAAAACCCACCTCTGTCGTCAAGCATGGGGGAACTGAAACATTTCCCCCTGCCTATGTAGTTTTTTGTGTATGATATGACTGTATGTATGTTTTCATATATTGGAGGGGGGGGGTTAGACTTTTTAAATGTATTATTGTTATTTTAGATTCTAACTATTAGATTTGTCACTCTATATTGTTTTTATCATATTCTACGGAGAGGGGCGACATACAAATCTAATTAATAATAATAATAATAATAATAATAATAATAATAATAATAATAATCTCACACACACACGAACTTAAAGGCAGTATTTTCATGGTAAAGCCCAACTGTTTATTTCGTGCTAACGCCCAACTGTTAACTTTTTATTTCCCCCAGTCACATGACTATATAGCCACGCTCATCCAGGCACATGACTCCCACCAAGACACGCCCATGGAACCAGTAAGGGGGGAAAATAGATTTCAACATTGGTTCGCAGGTGTTGGCAACCTCACTTTTGTTTCCGTCTGATGGCATCCCAGGTTTTGCTCCAGTGGAGGGGCATCACATTTGGGCTGTGCTTAAGCCAGTGGTTTCCAACCTTTCTAATGCAGCGACTCCTTAATACAGTCCCTCATGTTGTGGTGACCCCCAACCATAAGTCTAGCGCCAATTCTCCCAACAGAGCTTTAAGCTGATTGGCAGGAAGGTCAGCAGGACACCTGATTGGTCGGATTGTAAAAATATGTTCCAAGGTGCCAGAATAGAAGCTTCAGTTCCTAACACCATGAAAGATTTGTCTTTCTTTCTTTCTTTTTTTTTAATTTTTATACAATGAATACATAAAAAACAAATGACAATTGACATTTAAAACATGGCAAATTACATAAGCAATAGTCGTGTGTTTGGATGATATGCCAAGATATAAAAACAAAACAATCAATGAACATACAAACTTACAAAAAAAGGAAGGAAAAAAAAGAAGAAGAAGAAAAAAGAAAGGAAAAAAAAGAATGGGCGGGTGTGCGGTGGAGCTGTGTTAAGAATATGAACTAGTTTTAATTTCAACAGCCCATTTCCTTATATCAAAATTTAGTAGTATAGATAAGTAAAAGCAAGCGTTGAATAAATCATGGTAAAGAGATTTTGAAAACAAAAAGTTCATTCCATTTTTAAATATTGGTATCTCTCACAACTATTGAAGAGAAAGGGAAGAGTTTTATACCAGATTTGTATCTGTTCAAATACATACAATTCATATCATTTATTAAGCGAGTTCTCTTTTTTTTAACCAACAGTAGAAAGGATCCCAGCAATTATTAAATGAAGACTCAGTTTCGTTTCTAACTGCCATAGTTAACTTGGTCATCTCTGCACAGTATTTAATTTTCTTTATTGTTAAGTCATCTTGGGGTATATCTTCGTTTTTCCACCATTGTGCGAAAGTTAATCTGGCTGCAGTGGTTATATGGATAATTAATTGTGTTTGATTTTTTGGTAGATTTTGTCTTAGGATACCTAAAAGGAAGCATTCCGGGGTTTTGTCTATTTTCAAATTTAACATTTCCTCTATCCAGAGTCCAATTTTACTCCAGTAAATCTGTGATTTTTTACATTGCCACCATAGATGGACGTAAGTACCTTGTTCTTGGTGGCATTTCCAGCAATAGGGTGATAATTTATTGTTTAGTTTAGCTGATTTTATTGGAGTGATATGCCATCTATAGAACATTTGTCTTTCCATGGTCTTAGGAGACCCCCGTGAAATGGCCATTGGGCCCCCAAAGGGGTCCCGACCCCCAGGTTGAGAACCACTGGCTTAGGGCATCACTTAATAAAGATGCTAAGACTAGAAGTGGGGTGACCTGGCTTCTTATTCTCCTCTGAGCCCCAGAAGCTCCCTGGGAGGACTCATTCATTCATTTTATTTGAACCAGAATAAGAGTTGGAAGGGACCTTGTAGGCCTTCTAATCCAAGCCCCTGCTCAAACAGGAAACCCTATTACCAGACCTGTCAAACTGGCTGCTTGTGGGCTGAATACAACCCATGCAGGCCACACCAGCCCTGGCTCCACAGAGGCAAACAATGCGATCGGGTTTGACATCCCTGCTCTATACCATTTCAGACAAGTGGTTGTCCAGTCTCTTCTTAAAAACCTCCAGTGTTGGATCACGCACAACTTCCAGAGGCAAGTCGTTCCACTGATAGATTGTTAGGAAATTCCTCCTTAGTTGTACATTGCTTCTCTCCTCGATTAGTTTCCATCCATTGCTTCTTATCCTACCCTCAGGTGCTGTGGAAAATAGCTTGACCTCCCTCCTTTGTGGTAGCCCCTTAGATGTTGGAACTCTGCTATCGTGTTGCCCCCTAGTCCTTTTCATTAAACTAGACCAGGGGTAGGCAAAGTTGGCTCTTCTATGACTTGTGGACTTCAACTCCCAGAATTCCTGAGCCAATCATGCTAGCTCAGGAATTCTGGGAGTTGAAGTCCACATGTCATAGAAGAGCCAACTTTGCCTAGACCCAGTTCCTGCAACTGTTCTTTGTGCGTTTTAGTCCCCTAGTTCTCTTCGTTGTTCTTCTCTGCACTCTTTGCAGCCTTGATATAGACGCCGGGCCGCTCCATCCATCTTCTAGTTCTAAGGGGGTGGGGAAATTTAATTCTAAAGCCTGGCTTCGTCTCCTGGATGAAAAGTGGAGCAAAGGATTGTCAGAAATTCATATGCAGGGATGCCCGCGGCTATCTTGTGGTCCGACGCTGAAAGAAAGCTGATTTGTTACCTTTCTCTTTCCACCCCCACCGCAGCCAGACCCTGCTAGTTGAATATTCCCAAGGTCACCCACTCAGCATGGACTGCTATTCCCGCCTCTTCGCCTCTTGCCGACTCCCTGGACGAAAACGTGACTCTATTTTTCTGCCTCCTCCTGGACGGAAACCCCCAAATTATATTACCGTGGTTCGCAACTTCCAGGTAAAATTTATTTATTTATTTATTAGATTTCTATGCCGCCCGTCTCAAGTGACTCAGGGCGGCATAGAAATCTAATTTTTTATTATTATTATTATTATTATTATTATTATTATTATTATTTATTAAATTTGTATGCCGCCCCTCTCCGCAGACTCAGGGCGGCTCACAGCAGTAATAGAAAACAATGTACAATACAAATGTAATATTTAAAAAACTAAAAACCCATAATTTAAAAAAACATACACACAACACACCATATATAAATTATATAGGCCTGGGAAGATATCTCAGTTCCCCCATGCCTGGCGACAGAGGTGGGTTTTAAGACGTTTACGAAAAGCAAGGAGGGTGGGGGCAATCCTAATCTCCAGGGGAAGCTGGTTCCAGAGGGTTGGGGCCGCCACAGAGAAGGCTCTTCCCCTGGGTCCCGTCAGACGACATTGTTTAGTCAACGGGACCTGGAGAAGGCCAACTCTGTGGACCTAACTCGGTCGCTGGGATTTGTGCGGCAGAAGGTGGTCCCGGAGATATTCTGGGATTAATCCCTCCCTGTCTCTCTCTCTCTCTCTTTCTTTTCTTTCTTTCTTTGTTTCTTTCTTCCTTCATTTCTTCTTTTCTTCCTTTCTTTCTTTCTCTCTTTCTTTCCTTTCTTTCTTTCTCTTTCTCTCGGTCTTGCATGTTTGTCCAACCATTGGCCCTTGGATCTGTTGGGACCAATTCTTGGGGACCTGAATGTAAGACCCCATATTTCTTTGCTAGTACATAAGATCTTTTAAAAGTTGTAAACATCACTTAACAACTCATTCATTGTTCCTTTCTCAGTTCTTCCAGCTTGAAGTATACAACAGTGATGGGACGCCCCTGACCATTGATCAGCTCTACCTGCAGCTACTAAAAATCCGCTCCTTGTCTTGGAAGATGAATAAAGAGCCCTTGGGCATCCTCACCAGTGACCACCGACATACCTGGGGAGAGGCCTTCACCAGTCTCATGAAAGGTATGGGAAGCCCTGTTTTGGGAGGTAGACAGTATGGGCCTTTGATCATGAAGCCTCCGCTCCACGCAGGAATCCAGATGAAAGAATCCATGTTAGATGGCTGTTCATGCTCAATTTTGAGTGAAGGGAAGCCCTGCCTCTCAAGGTCAACTGTCAAACTGCTCCTAATTTTATTTTCTTGCCATTGGGTTGATATTCCTGGAGGGGTCTGTAATATGGTAAATGATTTAGCTTTACTAGATAAATGGTCAAAGCAATGGAAACTGCAGTTTAATGTTTCCAAATGTAAAATAATGCACTTGGGGAAAAGGAATCCTCAATCTGAGTATTGCATTGGTAGTTCTGTGTTAGCAAAAAGTTCAGAAAAGAAGGATTTAGGGGTAGTGATTTCTGACAGTCTCAAAATGGGTGAGCAGTGCAGTCAGGCGGTAGGGAAAGCAAGTAGGATGCTTGGCTGCATAGCTAGAGGTATAACAAGTAGGAAGAGGGAGATTATGATCCCGCTATATAGAGCGCTGGTGAGACCACATTTGGAATACTGTGTTCAGTTCTGGAGACCTCACCTACAAAAAGATATTGACAAAATTGAACGGGTCCAAAGACGGGCTACAAGAATGGTGGAAGGTCTTAAGCCTAAAACGTATCAGGAAAGACTTAATGAACTCAATCTGTATAGTCTGGAGGACAGAAGGAAAAGGGGGGACATGATCGAAACAATTAAATATGTCAAAGGGTTAAATAAGGTTCAGGAGGGAAGTGTTTTTAATAGGAAAGTGAACACAAGAACAAGGGGACACAATCTGAAGTTAGTTGGGGGAAAGATCAAAAGCAACATGAGAAAATATTATTTTACTGAAAGAGTAGTAGATCCTTGGAACAAACTTCCAGCAGACGTTGTTGGTAAATCCACAGTAACTGAATTTAAACATGCCTGGGATAAACATATATCCATTGTAAGATAAAATACAGGAAATAGTATAAGGGCAGCCTCGATGGACCATGAGGTCTTTTTCTGCCGTCAATCTTCTATGTTTCTATGTTTCTATTTTGAATCGAGGTGTAACAAATGGCTGCTGGTAAACACATTAAGGCAGGGGTGGCAAACTCGATTTCATTGAGGGCCGCATCAGGGATGTGTTGACCTCGGAGGGCCTGTTTGTGTGTGTGTGTGTGTGTGTGTGTGTGTCTGGAGTTGGGTGTGGCCATGGTGGATGTTTGAAGTTCTTTCCACAGTTCCTCACTATAACCATTTTCCTCTCTCTTCTACCAGATATTACTGGCAAACATCTATTACTTATTCTTCATATTCCACTAAACTTTTTGTTTCTAAATTTATAGCCCATTGATTAATAGTAAATTGCTTTTCCAGGCAAGAAAGCTATTTATACTATTGTATTTTGATTATTCAACTAATAATAAAAATGCAACAGCATAATTAGCATATTAATACAAAATCTAACAGCAGAGGTAAATTTACAGGATAGTAACTAAAAATGGCTGCCAATTGCAGATTGTTGATTGTAGATTAAATGGATCTACAGTAAAATCTGGCATTAAACTGTAGTATTAACATAGAATGTGGCTTGTTTTCAATCCAAACCAGGCCCTTACTTGAAGCCAGAATTGTGACCGGAAACTGATCGGCAGCCAATGCAGGCCACGGAGTGTTGTAGAAATGTGGGCGAATCTAGGAAGCCCCACGATGACTCTAGCGGCCGCATATCCTAAGATTTTTATTAATATTGCTTCATCATTGCTTATTGACCCCTATGCCAATCATTAAGTGTTGTACCACATGATTCTTGACAAATGTATATTTTATTTTATGTACGCTGAGAGCATATGCACCAAGACAAATTCCTTGTGTGTCCAATCACACTTGGCCAATAAAAATTCTATTCTATTCTATTCTATTCTTACTTTAATTTTAACTATATGTAAATGAAAAAAGGAATGAAATCAGGTTAAATTTTTTAAAGGTTGCACCCTCTTTTCTGACTCCTTTTCCCCCCCTTCCAGAGAAAGGGTTTCAGCTCTGTCCTGTGCTGCAACACAACCACGTCGGAAATTAAATCTGGTATTTCTTGATCCAGACAGGCTGAACCAGGAATCGGCTCTCAAGATCCAACGTAGCCTCTTCACCGTCTGTCTGGATGCCCCTATCCTGAAGGTGTCCGATGCTCACACCCAAAGTCGTTTAGCAGCTCAGATGCTACACGGTGGAGGGAGCTACTCCAACAGCGGCAATCGCTGGTTTGACAAGACGCTGCAGGTGAGAATCAAAGTAGGATTTGAATTAAGCTTCGGTTTGGAAGCATAAAGACACATAATCCTCAATTGTAGAGTAATAAATAAAAAAAACATAAGAAGAGCCATGCTGAATCGGGCCAAAGCCCATCGAGTCCAGCATTCTGTGTCACACAGTGGCCCACCAATTGTCCATGGGGATCTTGAGCAGAAAGAGAAGGCAGAACCCTCGCTTTCCCAACCCCCAACAAATGGTACTCAAGGGAATCCTGCCTGCCTCAACCAACATAGAGGCGGCACATGGACATCCGTTTCAGTAATCATCGATACACTTGGCATCCATGAATCTATCTAATCCTGCCTTGAAGCTATCCAGGCTGACAGCTGTCACAACCTCTTCTGGAAGAGAATTTCATAAACCAACGACTCTCTGGGTGAAGAAATATTTCCCTTTCTTTGTCCTCGCTTTCTTACCTATGAGCTTTAGGGAGTGCCCCCTCGTCCTAGTATTGTGTGATAGAGAAAAGAATTTTTCTCTATCCACCTTTTCTATCCCACGCTGTCACCCCACGCTGTCTTTCAAGGCTGAAGAGACCAAGGCGTTGCAAACTGGTTTCATAAGGGAGGTGCTCCATTTCCTTGATCATTCCTGTTGCCCTTTTTTGCACCTTTCCCAGTTCTGAAGTAAGGTTAGAAAGGTAAAAATACAGATAAAAGTAAGGTTCTACACTTTAGGTAGGGAAAAAAACCAACTGAACAAGTATAGATTAGGTGAAACTTAGCTCAGTGCAAGTAACTGTCCTCCGAGAGGGGTGGCACCTAAATGCAATAAACAAACAAAAAACTGGGTGAGGGATCTTGGGGTCTTAGTGGACAATCACTTAAGTATGAGCCAGCAATGTGTCAGCGTTCCAAACAGCATCCAAGAAATAAATCAAAAGTCCAAGGCTTGGCCTTCTTGATAGTTTCAAGTTATTAACAAGGCCATATTAAGACAACTGGAGGAAGCCGAATCTAAAGCTTCTCCATCCAGGTTAAAGTTAATTTTCTTGCATTTCCTCTCACAAGTCCATCGCATGAACCATACATCTTCTGCCAGCATATCCTGCAGCTTCCAGCCAGATGCTGAACAAAGGCTGACCTTGATAACCTAAAAAGAAAGTGTCATGGCATGCAGCTACCCTTCCCAAGTTCCCACAGCAAGAAGCATTTAAATGTGGCAGGCTTTGGCCTGACACAGTGTGCAGCAGCAACCAAAAAAGCCAATGCAATCCTAGGCTGCATCAATAATGAGATAGAATTAAGATCTCACGAAGTTCTATCCTGTTTCCCCGAAAATAAGACGTACCCCGAAAGTAAGGCATGTCAGAGGTTTTGCAGAATTTGCTAATATAAGGCACCCCCCGAAAATAAGGCGTAGTCAAGTTTACATACGGTACGGTGGAAAAACATACGGTACCATTCAAAGCTGTTCATAGCGGTACCATAATAATGTGGCGTCCCCTGCTGGCCCCTTCCATCGCTTTGTATCATCCAGTACAGCAGACACAGTCTGCTGCTGTGTCACCGCCATTACAGTCTCCACTACAGTGCGTAGACTGTAGTTAGGTTAGGTTAGGTTTATTGGATTTATATGCCGCCCCTCTCCGCAAACTCGGGGCGGCTCACAACAATAATAAAAAACAGTACAGTACACAATACCAAATCCAATGCCCACCCATCCAGTTCCAATTTAAATTAATAATCTCGTAAAAAACAGTATATATAAAAAACAGGCACATCCTCTGGTGGCCGGAAGCTGCAATAGCGGGAGTATACTGTTGTACCATATAAGTGCCGTCGTTTGTGTGTGTGGGTGCCATACTGATAGGTACCGTACCATAATCAGTGTACCATACGGTACACTTTCTTTGGGGGTGATAGCTTTTCTGCCTTTGAATTTGTCTTATTTGAGAAATATAAGTCACCCCCTGAAAATAAGACATAGCACAACTTTTGTGTCTTATTTTCAGGGAAACATGGTAATAGTTTTATGAAGCCTTACTAAGAACACCCTGTGGTCACCACAATACAAAAAAAAGATACTGGCAGCCGGTGATCAACAGAAATAGCTTGCAATACTGCACTCTAACCACTGCACCACCAAAGCTCAGCCAGGAACAAGTTAGGAATATATTTAAAAATTGTATTTAGGAATACACCGTATTTTATTCTGGGCCTAACCCTGGGAGTTGGGGACCTGCTCTATCTGAAACCAGCTTTTTATTTTTATGTTTTCTCTGCCTAATAAACCATTTCTATTTCTTCTTTCCACTTGTTCTTTTTCCCCTGGCCTTCAGTTCATTATCGGAGAAGATGGCACCTGTGGGGTCCTTTACGAACAAGCCATCGCTGAGGGGCCGTTGATTGCCACGGTCATCGATTATGTCCTTGATTATTGGTAATGTTCCCTATTGGGGGGAGCTGTGATGAAACTGATAGATAGCCTGACTTGGCTCCACCGCGCAGATGTCTAACTGGTGCTGCCAAAAACATTCAGTAGACCACAGTCCTTGAATTGCAGCTCTGAACTAAATAGCCAGTGACAAGGCAACATGAGAAAATATTATTTTACTAAAAGAGTAGTAGATCCTTGGAACAAACTTCCAGCAGACGTGGTTGGTAAATCCACAGTAACTGAATTTAAACATGCCTGGATAAACATATATCCATTGTAAGATAAAATACAGGAAATAGTATAAGGGCAGACTAGATGGACCATGAGGTCTTTTTCTGCCGTCAGTCTTCTATGTTTCTAAGCTCCCCTCATAACTGTATGGCAGAATGAATAAACCACATTAGGACTTTGTTCAAGAGTATGAACCTGGCTACAGGGAAGGTTGTTACAGAATATATTTTAATTAGGTAAATGTCCATTGAGAAATTCTGTTGAGAAAGTCCAGTACGGCCTCTTGAAAAATATACCTTTGGGAGATTTGAATTAGGTAAATGTTTGTTTTATTATTATTATTTATTAGATTATTTATTAGATTTGTAGGCCACCCCTCTCCGAAGACTCGGGGCGGCATAGTTTTTAGTTTTATTAATCACATTTACCGTATTTTTCAGACTATAAGGCACACTTTTTTGTCTCCCAAAATGTGGTAAAAATGTCTGTGTGTCTTATAGATCAAATACTGCTGCACGAATCCCAGCGACCAGTTAGGTCCCACAGAGTGGGGCTTCTCTGGGTCCCATCAACTAAACAATGTCGCTTGGCGGGACCCAGGGGAAGATCCTTCTCTGTGGCGGCCCCGGCCCTCTGGAACCAACTCCCCCCAGAGATTAGAATTGCCCCCACCCTCCTTGCCTTTTGTAAGCTTCTTAAAACCCACCTTTCCCCCTAGGCCTTTACAATTTATGCATGGTATGTTTGTATGTATGTTTGGTTTTATAATAAGGGTTTTTTAGTTGTTTTAGTATTGGATTGTTACATGCTGTTTTTTATCACTGTTGTTAGCCGCCCCGAGTCTTCGTAGAGGGGCGGCATACAAATTTAATAAATAAATAAATATTGCTGAAATCCCACCCACCTGCTGGTCATTTTTTGACCTCTGCATGCCCCATTTTTGGGCCTTTTCCAGACATTTGGGGGGCTGTTTTTGAGGCTTTTTGAGCTGTTTTTGAGGCTTTTTCAGGCTGTTTTTCCTGAACTCCCCCCCCCCAAGCTATAAAAAACCCTCAAAAATGGGTTGAAAAAAGTCTCAAAATCTGTCCGGAAAAAGCCTCAAAAACAGCCCAGAAAAAGCATCAAACCCAGCCCGGGAACAACATCAAAAATGGGCTAAAAAAACCCCCTCAAAAATTGGACCAAAAAGCCTCAAAAACAGGCAGGAAAAAAGCTGGAAAAGGCCTGAAAATGGAGTGCATAGAGGCCAGAAATTTCCTTTGTTTTGTTTTCCTCTTCAAAATTTAGGTCCTGTCTGTCTCAGGGTTTTTTTCTTCTTCTTTCTCCTCACAAAGCTTGAAATAAATATAAGTTAATATATTGTTACTTAACACTTGTTGTGATTAGATTTATTTTCTTCTTTAGTATTTGTTGCCTTTATTTTTTTTTCTGTTGTTGTTTTTGTTTTGATTATATATATTTATGTATTATATCTGTGTATTGTATGAGGTCTCTTTTTTCATTGTATGTTATATGTTTTTTAATGAAGAAATTTAATAAAAAATTTAATGTAAAAAAAAAAGAAAAACAAAATTTAGGTGCATCTTAAAGTCTGAAGTACAGTATAGGGTATACGGCTGCCCATCTCACAAGAAGCGACTTTGGGTATTGTGTGACAGTCAGCAAAAGCAGCCCCTATCTAAAAACTTAGAAAAATATAAAAAGTCATTATTAAAAATAGAAACATTCAAAAGATTTAAACGTGATGCATCTTTTCTCTTTCTTTTCCCTCAGCAAAGATCCAGTCATGACCCGCAGCCCAATGATCCCTCTGCAGATACCCCAGAAACTTTATTTTTCCATCACTCCGGAAGTCAAACGTGACCTTGAGCGTGCAAAGCAGAACCTGGATGTGTGAGTAAGCGGGGGGGGGGGGGGGTTTGCTGTTTTGGTAGTGCACCTTGTCAGCCCCACTGAAGGGGTGGATAACACCAGTAGTCTTGACTTACAAGAGTTGTAAGGTTGTACAGGTTGACTCAGCCTTCCATCCTTCTGAGGTGGATAAAATGAGGACCCAGATTGTTGGGAGCAATAGGCTGATTCTGTAAACCGCTTATTTACTTACTTACTTACTTACTTACTTACTTACTTACTTACTTACTTACTTACTTACTTACTTACTTACTTACTTACTTACTTACTTACTTACTTTATTATTATTATTATTATTATTATTATTATTATTATTATTATTATTAATTAGATTTGTATGCCACCCCTCTCCGCAGACTCGGGGTGGCTCACAACAACAATAGAACAATGTACAACAAATCTAATTATTATTATTATTATTATTATTATTATTATTATTATTATTATTATTATTTATTAGATTTGTATGCCGCCCCTCTCCATAGACTTGGGGCGGCTCACAACAATAACAAAGACAATGTAAGAACAAATCTAATAATTTAAAAAACACTAAACCCCCCATTATTAAAAGCAAGCATACACACAAACATACCATGTATAAACTGTATAGGCCTGGGGGAGATGTCTCAGTTCCCCCATGCCTGATGGCAGAGATGGGTCTTAAGAACTTTACGAAAGGCAAGGAGGGTGGGGGCAGTTCTGATCTCCAGGGGGAGCTGGTTCCCCCCGGAGATCAGAACTAACTAACTAACTAACTAACTTACTTACTTACTTACTTACTTACTTACTTACTTACTTACTTACTTATTAGATTTGTATGCCCTCTCCGTAGACTCAGGGCGGCTCACAACAGCAATAAAACAATGTATAACAAATCTAATAATTTAAAAGTCACTAAAAACCCCTTAAAAAGCAAAAACATACACACAAACATACCACGCATAAACTGTATAGGCCCTGGGGGAGATGCCTCAATTCCCCCATGCCTGATGGCAGAGGTGGGTTTTAAGGAGTTTACGAAAGGCAAGGAGGGTGGGGGAGCTGGTTCCAGAGGGTCGGGGCCACCACAGAGAAGGCTCTTCCCCTGTAAAATGCTATAAAGTCTAAATGCTAGTTCATTTGGTGACTATTCAGGGTTACAACTCCATTGAAAAAAAAGTGACTCTTTTTCATACTTATGACTGTACATAACAGCTGCAGTGGTTTACTTAACAATTGTGATAATGAAAGGTCAGAAAAATTCACTTAACAAATATTTCACAGCAATGGAAATGTTAGCCTCAATTGTGGCCATACATTGAGGACTACGTAGTTTTTTTAAACTCTGGATTGATTATGCACCATTAAAGCATCTTATCGATCATATAGATAGGTTTTCCCTCCCATAATTAACCTGCTATTATTATTATTATTATTATTATTATTATTATTATTATTATTATTATTATTAATCTGATTTGTATGCTGCCCCTCTCCGTAGACTCGTGGCGGCTCACAACAATAATAACACAATATATAACAAATCTAATAATTAAAAGTCACTAAGAACCCCTTATTAAAAAGAAACATACACACAAACATACCATGCATAAACTGTATAGGCCCAGGGGAGATGTCTCAGTTCCCCCATGCCTGGCGGCAGAGGTGGGTTTTATGCTTCCTGTTAAGTCCTCGACTTACAACCCCACCAGATTCTGATTCTGTAAACCGCTGTAGAGAGGGTTGTAAAAGCGCTATGAAGCGGTATATAAGTCTTATTGCTATTGCTAAATGTAAAATGTCTATGAGGCGGGGAGCAGGGTGGGCCCCCGGAGAGGCTGCCATAGATATCCCATCAAGGGTTTGCAGGAGAGAATCGTTTCTCTACATCCGACCCAGCATCAGAGCTCTGAGTCTCTCTCTCTCTCTCGTTTCTCTCTCTCAGCCTCATCAGTGACCTGGACATCCGTTGTTTCACCTATGATGGCTTTGGGAAGGAGTTTCTTAAAAGCCAGAACTTGAGGCCTGACTCAGTCATGCAGGTAGTGCTGCAGCTGGCACATTACAGGTGAGCCGGCAGGTGAAATCGAAGGATGGATTGAAGAATTGGGAGGATGAGGGTAGGATCCAGAATCTGAAACAGGAATTCCCAATCTCGGGTGCCTGGAGATGGACCTTCAGGGGGTGCGACTAAAGTGGTTTTGTGTGCACGACTACCTTATATTTTGGAATACAGTGATACCTCGTCTTACGAACCACTCGTCATACGAACTTTTTGAGATACGAACCCAGGGTTTAAGATTTCTTTGCCTCTTCTTCCGAACTATTTTCACCTTACAAACCCACCGCCGCCACTGGGATGCCCCGCCTCCGGACTTCCGTTGCCAGCCGAAGTGCCTGTTTTCGCGCTGGTGGGATTCCCCTGCAGCATCGCAAAATCTGGAGGTGGGGTTTCCCATGGAGGGGAGCCTCAGGGGAATCCCAGCAGCGCAAAAACGGGCGTTTCGGCTGGCAAAAGGGGTGAATTTTTGGCTTGCACGCATTAATCACTTTGATTCCTATGGGAAACATTGTTTCGTCTTACGAACTTTTCACATTACGAACCTCGTCCTGGAACCAATTAAGTTCCTAAGACAAGGTATCACTGTATAAGACACACCTTTTTCCTCTTAAAAAAAGGCTGAAAATTTGGGTGCATCTTATACTCTGAATGTAGCTTTTTCCGAAGCTTTCCCCCAGCCCTAATGAGGTGGTAACAACCTTGCCCGCTTGCAAGTTTTTTCATTGCTTTCCAGCTGGCTTTTTCATTGCTACTCTCTCCGAAGAATGCTTTTTCCAGCTCTAAATACTTGCAGGCTTTTTAAAATTGCTACTCGCTCCGAACAGGTGTTTTTTTTAAAGCCTTAACCAGGGGATTAAAATAATGTGCTAAAGCTGACCAGACTAAGGATGCTAGCCAGATGAATACCTGGTAGGCAGCCCCCCTACCCATTTTCCTCCCCCCAAATTAAGGGGCACCTTACCCTCTTAAAATACAACACTTTTGAAGACGGTGTGAACTTTTTGATTGGTTGAAATATGGGCAGCTATGTAAATGTTTTGAATACAGTTCAATACACCAGTAGCAGCAGAATTGGGGTCTGCCCCTGACTATCTCCCCATAAAAGTTCCTTTTGAAATGCTGCCTGTTTCAAGAGTTCTGCTTTCTTGAGAGGGGCAGGAGAGGCAAGTCCTTACAGAATCTTTTCAGTGGAAGATGGGGGGAATCTCCTTTGTCCACAAAGGAGGCAAAATTCCAAACCTGTATTACAACTGATCTTCCCCCCTCCATCTAGAGCACACGGGCAATTGTGTCCCACCGCAGAGACAGCCTCGCTTCGTCGCTTCCATCAGGGCCGATCAGAAATCATACGCTCTGCTACCTCGGCTGTGCTGGCCTTCGCCCAGGCAATGGATGATGAGAAGTGCCAGGTATTCAAGCTTTCCGGCTCTGGTCTTTTTTAAATTTTTTTTTTTAAATTAAGGCTGCGGTGACACAACCCATTTCCTCAAGTCCCCATCTCCCCCTGGATCTTGAAGTAGACATGATGAGAGAGAAAGAGCTTGAGCTTCGCACACATTTCTCTTGGCCAGTATTTGTTGTGTATTTATTTTATTTATTTATTTATTTATTGGATTTTTTCCAACCCATTTTTGAGGGGGTTTTATAGCTTAGGATTTTTTTTCAGGAAAAACAGCCTGAAAAAGCCTCAAAAACAGCCCCCCCAATGTCTGAAAAAGGCACAAAAATGGGACATGCAGAGGCCAAAAAATGACCAGCAGGTGGGCGGGATTTCAGCAATATTGATTGATTGATTGATTGATTGATTGATTAATTGATTGATAGGATTTGTATGCCGCCCCTCTCCGCAGACTCGGGACGGCTAACAACAGTGATAAAAAACAGCATGTAACAATCCAATACTAAATAACTAAGAAACCCTTTATTATAAAACCAAACATACCATGCGTAAATTATAAGGCCTAGGGGGAAAGAATATCTCAGTTCCCCCATGCCTGATGGCAGAGGTGGGTTTTAAGAAGCTTACAAAAGGCAAGGAGGGTGGGGGCAATTCTAATCTCTGGGAGGAGTTGGTTCCAAAGGGCCGGAGCCGCCACAGAGAAGGCTCTTCCCCTGGGTCCCGCCAAACGACATTGTTTAGTTGACGGGACCCGGAGAAGGCCCACTCTGTGGGACCTAACTGGTCGCTGGGATTCGTGCAGCAGAAGGCGGTCCCGGAGATAATCTGGTCCGGTGCCATGAAGGGCTTTATAGGTCATAACCAACACTTTGAATTGTGACCAGAATATATAGTATACAGTGATCCCCCGGGTATTGCAATCCCGATCATTGCGAAATGGCTATATGGCGATTTTGCAACCCGGAAGTAAAAACACCATCTGCGCATGCGCACCCTTTTTTCTATGGGCACGCATGCGTAGATGGCGCCGAGCAGATCAGCTGCTGGGCGGCTTCCCTAGGTCTTCCCCCTCTTGCTGGCGGGAGGGCGAGCGGCTGGCATCAGCGAGGAGTTTCCCCACCGCCCACGCAAACTCCTCGCTGCCACTCACCCGCCCTTCGCCCGCCCACGCCGTTCATTCTCGCCGCTTCCCAGCTGAGTCCTGAAGCGAATTGGCTTCAGGACTCAGCTGGGAAGCGCGAGCGAGCGGCACCAGCGAACGGCTTGTCCGCCGCCTGCCTGCCCGCGCGCCCGCCCGCCCTTCGCCCGCCCACGCCGTTCATTCTCGCCGCTTCCCAGCTGAGTCCTGAAGCGAATTGGCTTCAGGACTCAGCTGGGAAGCGCGAGCGAGTGGTGCCAGCGAACGGCTAGTCCGCCGCCTGCCTGCCCGCTAGCGAGGAGCCGAAGATTGGGGGCCGCGCGGCTGTTTTAAAACGTCGCCGCTGGCATGGGGGGCTTGCCAGCACCCCCCGGACCCCCAACCCGGGTTTGGGGGGCTGCTAGGAAACCCCCCATGCCGGCGGCGACGTTTTAAGACAGCCGCGCGGCTTGCCAACTGAGTCCCGAAGACAAACGTCAAAGGCGAACTTTTGCATTTGTCTTCGGGACTCATTGGGAAGCCGCGCGGCTGTTTTAAAACGTCGCTGCCGGCATGGGGGGCTTGCCAGCACCCCCCGGACCCCCAACCCGGGTTTGGGGGGCTGCTAGGAAGCCCCCCATGCCGGCGGCGACGTTTTAAAACAGCCGCGCGGCTTCCCAATGAGTCCCGAAGACAAACGCGGAAGTTCGCCTTTGACGTTTGTCTTCGGGACTCAATTGGCAAGCCGCGCGGCTGTTTTAAAACGTCGCCGCCGGCATGGGGGGCTTCCTAGCAGCCCCCCAAACCCGGGTTGGGGGTCCGGGGGTGCTGGCAAGCCCCCCATGCTGGCGGCGACGTTTTAAAACAGCCGCGCGGCCCCCAATCTTCGGCTCCTCGCTAGCGCTGCGGAAGTAAAAACACCATCTGCGCATGCGCAGATGGTGTTTTTACTTCCGCAGCGCTACTTCGCTAAAACCCGATCATTGCTAGGGGTCCTGGAACGGAACCCTCGCAATGATCGGGGGATCACTGTACTCCTTTTCAGCTCGGATTCAGAAGGTGACGGCGATTTAGGATTGGCCGATTTGCCTCATTTACAGATAGAGAGTGATGTTAGTGATGGAGAGGAGGACGGTCCTGACATACAAATGGAGTCAGATGAATCAAATGGGAATGATTGGAGTTGGGTTAACCCCTACTTCAAATGCCCTCAGAAATGATTAGAACAAGTTACAGGGAAGAGATTTTAGGATGAGTTAGGAAATAGTTAATTAATTACCTCACATCCGGCTGTGAACGGAAGAAGAAGCTGATTCCGTTCAATCTTGTCATACCAAAATGGATGCGTCCCAGCCATGCTCCGGCAAGTAAGCAAAGAATCGTGTGATTTATAACCTATTTTTATGGCTCCTTGCTAGCGCTAATTAGCCCATGAATTTTAGAATGACTTGTGGAATGTATTGATGTTACTACTGAGATAATCTGCTTAACTGCTAAAGAGGGAGACAAGGAGAAAATGTGCTGCCTCAGAGCAGATGTATCAATGGAAGATGAAGGAAAAATAAAGAAGCTGTCGTGTTTTTACAAATATAATGCATCTGACAATCATTTATTCCAATTATTATCTGAATTAGCCTGAAACCAGAACAGTATTCAATTTTCCCTCCAAAAAAGATTGATAGTAATTGAGTTAGGTGTTTTGCAATAGTGGTGAATATCTGTAGTTCGGGTATAGGATGAAAGTGAAGGGTCTTTCTCCGAGAGTTTCTGAACAAATTTCTCACTGAACAACTTTAA